>NC_057800.1:300092686-300102639 GCF_018294505.1 Triticum aestivum
GGACATGTCCGACACGCGGAGAGACGAGGGGGGCTAGGGTTTGAGTAGAATGATCCGAAATTTTTGGGGGCGGGGGGGGGGCTAGTTTTATAGGTAGGAGGAGCTAGGAGGCTCCAAATTGAGCACGGCTTTCGGCCACGCGATTGTGATCGAAGGATCTAGATGATGGAGGGGTCTTAGGTGGGTTTTGGGCCACTTTGGAGGGGTGTTGGGCTGCAACACACACGAGGCCTTTTCGGTTCCTCGGTTAACCGTTGGAGTATCAAACGAAGTCCAAATGGCACGAAACTTGACAGGCGGTCTACCGGTTGTAAACCAAGGCTGCTTGGCAAGTCTCGGTCCAACCTGAAAAATTTTAACACCCGCACACGAAAAGAGGTAGAAAGGGGCACCGGAGGACATAGGAGCGCCGGAATACAAAACGGACAACGGGGAAAATGCTCGGATGCATGAGATGAACACGTATGAAAATGTGATGCACATGATGACATGATATGAGATGCATGACAAAGACAAAACAACATGAAGACAAAAACCCGACAACGAGGAAATAAAATAACTTAGTGCCGGAAAAGGCAAGAGTTGGAATACAAATATGGCATGTTACATGCGGGGTGTTACAACACTCCATCTCTACGAAAGGATCTCGTCCCGAGATCTAGGACTGGAAAAACTCCGGGTACTCAGAACGGAGGTGATCCTCGCGTTCCTAGGTGGCTTCACGGTCGGAATGATGTGACCACTTGACTTTCAGGAATTTGATAGACTTGTTGCGAGTCTTGTGCTCAGTTTCTTCAAGAATAGCAACGGGGTGCTCATGACAAGACAGGTCTTCTTGGAGATCAATCTCTTCAAAGTTGATGGTGCGGTCAGGAGTCTTGAAACACTTGCGGAGTTGAGAGACATGAAACACGTCGTGCACATTTGCAAAGTTGGATGGAAGCTCAAGTTGATAGGCGAGATCGCCTCTTTTGCCAATGATCTTGAAAGGACCCACGTATCTAGGGGCAACATTCCCTTTGATACCGAAGCGACGAGTACCTTTCATTGGAGAGAAGCGGAGGTAGACATGGTCTTCGATCTCGAAAGCCAAGTCACGATGCTTGCTATCATAGTAACTCTTCTGGCGCGATTGCGCGGCTTTGAGGTTATCACAAATGACTTTGCACATTTCTTCAGCCTTTGTGATCAAGTCATTTTCGAGAAGTTGACGTTCACCAGTCTCTGACCATTTAAGAGGAGTATGGCACTTCCTGCCATAGAGAATTTCGAATGGGGCCTTGCCCGAACTCGCTTGGAAGCTGTTGTTGTAGGAGAACTCGGCATATGGAAGACAATCTTCCCACTTCATACCGAAAGAAATGACGCAAGCCCTGAGCATATCTTCAAGAATCTGATTTACCCATTCGACTTGGCCACTGGTTTGAGGATGAAAAGTTGTGCTGAAGCGAATGTTGGTGCCCATGGCCTTCTGAAAAGAATCCCAAAACTTGGAGGTGAAGATGCTGCCACGATCTGAAGATATCAACTGTGGAATGCTGTGCAGAGAGACAATCCTGGAGGTATATAGCTCTGCCAACTGAGCTGCTGTGATAGATTCTTTGATAGGAAGAAAATGAGCCACTTTGGTGAGCTTGTCGATGACAACGAAGATAGCATCATTGCCACGCTTGTACTTTGGAAATCCAGTCACGAAGTCCATCTCAATATGGTCAAACTTCCATTCTGGGATGGCAAGAGGTTGGAGGAGACCAACTGGTTGTTGGTGTTCTGCTTTCACTCTTCTGCGGACATAACATTCATTCATGAACTGAGCAATCTCGCGCTTCATTCAAGTCCACCAATACGACTGCTTGAGGTCCTGGTACATCTTTGTACTTCGAGGATGAATGAAAGGAGTGAATTGTGAGCCTTGTTCATAATGACTTTACGAAGGTCACCTTTAGGAACAACAATGCGATCCTCGAAGAATAGAGTATCCTTGTCATCAAGACGATAGCACTTGTACTTGGGTTGACTCTTGGCAATCCCAATCTTCACCTTCTTCACCATAGCATCAAGAAGTTGAGCCTCGTGAATATGATCTTCCAAAGTAGGAGAGACTTGGAGGTTGGCAAGAAATCCTTGAGGAACAACTTGCAGATTGAGTTTGCGGAAAGCTTCACAAAGCTCTGGTTGGTAAGGCTTGAGAATCAGACTGTTGCAGTAAGCCTTCGTGCTCAATGCGTCAGCAATTACATTGGCCTTGCCTGGAGTATATTCGATACTCAGATTATACTCTTGAATCATTTCGACCGAACGAGTCTGCCTGAGGTTGAGGTTTGGCTGAGTGAAGATGTACTTGAGACTCTTGTAATCAGTGAAGATGTCCACTTTTCGTCCCAATAAGAGATGTCTCCAAGTTAGAAGAGCATGGACAACTGCCGCCAACTCGAGGTCATGAGTGGGGTAGTTCTTTTCGTTGGGCTTCAACTGGCGAGAGGTATAGGCCACAACTTTCTTCTCTTGCATCAACACTGCACCAAGACCTTGAAGGGAAGCATCACAGAAGACCTCAAACGGTTTGGATTCATCAGGAGGAGTCAGAACTGGACCAGTGACTAACTTCTCTTTCAGGGTGTTGAAAGCGATGTCACATTCAGGCGACCAGACATACTTCACATGCTTCTGGAGAAGGTTGTTAAGAGGCTTCACGATCTTAGAGAAGTTCTCAACGAACCTTCGACAATAACTTGCGAGCCCAAGGAAGCTGTGGAGTTGCTTCACATTCTGAGGCGGTTCCCAATTCACAATTGCAGACACCTTCTTAGGATTAACCACTATGCCCTTGGCAGAGATGATATGCCCAGGGTAGAGAACCTCATCGAGCCAAAACTCGCACTTTGAAAGCTTCGCATAGAACTGATGTTCTCTGAGTTTATCCAGCACCAATCTCAAGTGTTTGGCATGATCCTCCTTGTTCTTGGAAAAGACCAAAATGTCATCGAGGTAGAACAAGACGAAGTCATTTGTGTAGGCATTGAAGATGAAGTTCATCATGCGAGAGAATGTTGGAGGAGCATTGACGAGGCCGAAAGACATGACAGTGTATTCATATGAACCATAGCTTGTTTTGAACGTTGTCTTGGGGATATCTTGTTCACGAATACGAATTTGATGATAGCCCATACGCAGGTAAAACTTGGAGAAAACTTGAGCACCTTTGAGTTGTTCAAATAGCTCATTGATGTTGGGAAGTGGGTACTTGTTCTTTATGGTCTTCTTGTTCAATGGACGGTAGTCGACACAAAATCGGTCTGTTCCATCCTTCTTCTTCACAAAAAGAACACCATAACCCCATGGAGAAGAACTTGGTCGGATGAGACCCATGCGCTCTTGAATATCGAGTTGTTTCTTCAGCTCCTTCAACTCTTCA
Organism: Triticum aestivum; assembly: GCF_018294505.1. Classification (NCBI taxonomy): domain Eukaryota; kingdom Viridiplantae; phylum Streptophyta; class Magnoliopsida; order Poales; family Poaceae; genus Triticum; species Triticum aestivum. The sequence goes on from NC_057800.1 coordinate 300,096,102, forward strand.
GGTCCAAGCTTGTACGGACGTTTGCAAACAGGTTCCGTGCCAGGCTCAAGATCGATGACGAATTCAACTGGCCGGTGCGGAGGCATTCCTGGAAGCTCTTCTGGAAAGACGTCTTGATATTCACAAACGACTGGAATTTGAGAAATGGCATCCAGCTCGCCCTTCTCGTTGAGAGAAAACAGTCGGATGGTATCATCACGAGCGGCAAAGACGATTACATCCTTAGACGAATGTGTCAATTGAATCTGCCTGGCTGCACAATCAAGCTGAGCCTTGTGCTTAGAAAGCCAGTCCATTCCGAGAATAAGATCAATACCCGAGTTACCAAGGACCACTGGAGAGGACAGAAACTTATAGTCGCCCAACGTGATAGTAACATCCGGGATCATAGAGCTTGCATTCATGAATTTACCCGGAGAAACAACTGATAACTGTCTAGGCAAATCTTGGAAAGGCAACTCATGCTTAGATGCAAATGGTCTTGAAATGAAACAATGTGATGCACCGGTGTCAAAAAGAACTTTTGCAGGAATATCGTTAACAGGAAGGTTACCCATTATCACATCTGACGAGTCTTCTGCCTAAGTTGCATTCATCAAGTTGACCTTAGCAGGCTTGGGGTTATGCTTGACCATTGCGGTGCTGGAAGATCTCACAGGAGGAGGAAGACGCCTCTGATTGAAGCATTTGTTGGCATAGTGACTGTGATGGTCTGGCTTATTAGGGATGATAGACTACTCATATCAATAAGGAATTCCTTCTTTTCTGGAAGCCCATTCGGACAGAACTCCAAAGTTAAGCGTGCTCATCTTGGAGTAGTGTCAGGATGGGTGACCGACCGGGAAGTTGCTCCCGGCTGCGCACGAGTGAGGACAAAGTGCACGGAAAAGACTAGTATTGATCGGTGGGGCCAGTCTAGATCCCGCCAGGAGTAACGACCACTGGCGGGTGTGTCCGGGGCATTACAAGTTAGTATCAGAGCCGACCCTCACAGTTACATGGATGTTTGCGGACAGGTGCGCGGTCATGTTGTTCATGACGTTTGTGACCCGTCGTGGCACACGGCATGGTACATGTACCGGACTGGATGCACAGACGTATGTGCCAAGAGGGAACGTTCCTGTGGCCCGACAAGGACGTCGGTTCCTCTGAGTGGGGGTGTATGTGATGGTCTGGCTTATTAGGGATGATAGACTACTCATATCAATAAGGAATTCCTTCTTTTCTGGGAGCCCATTCGGACAGAACTCCAAAGTTAAGCGTGCTCACCTTGGAGTAGTGTCAGGATGGGTGACCGACCGGGAAGTTGCTCCCGGGTGCGCACGAGTGAGGACAAAGTGCGCAGAAAAGACTAGTATTGATCTGTGGGGCCAGTCTAGATCCCGCCAGGAGTAACGACCACCGGCATGAGAAGATCCATTGCCACCTTTGCTCTTCTGCTGATAAGGCTGGCGGAACGGAGGAGGAGGCATCCAATACTTTTGCTGCTTAGTTGCCACTTGAGTTGAGGAAGAAGGAGTTGCATCTCTGACTCGTTTCTTGGAAGCATCGCACTTCAACTGGGCAGCCTCTTGTTTTAGTGCCATGTTGTAAAACTCATCGTACTTCTGCGGCTCAAACAGCATGAGAGCTAGCTGGAGATCTTCTCTGAGACCACCTCTGAACTGATAAATCATGCTCTTCTCGTCAGGGACGTCTTGCTTAGCGAAACGGGCGAGCTTCTGCAACATGATGTTGTACTGGTAAACAGACAAGCTGCCTTGCTTCAGGTTGTGGAATTCCTCACGCTTGCTCTCAACAACACTCTGAGGAATGTGGTGAGCTTTGAAGTCTTGACGGAATTCATCACAGGTAATCACACGACCTCCTCTGGAATCTTTGTATTGCTGAAACCATTCTATAGCTTGGTCTTTGAGTTGGAACGAGGCAAACTTGACAAAGTCCTCAGGCCTGACATTGCTGCACTCGAAATGCTTGCAGATATCCATGAGCCAATCATCGGCGCCTGTTGCCTCGACACAGTTACTGAAGGTCTTTGGCTAGTTAGCGAGGAACTGGTTGAGTGTAGCAAACTGATTCTGATTGTTGCCATGGCCTTGATTTCCTTGGTTGCGCTCTTGCAAAATTTGCATGATCAGCTGCGTGTTTGCATTGGTAGCGGCCATCACAGCTTGCCATGCCTCCGGAGGTGGAGGTGGTGGTGGCGGATCAGGATTCGAATGCGTAGGAGGAGCCATCCTGAAGAGGGTGACATCTGTTAGCATCTTGACAGACATATATTCAAGCTGAATCAAATGGATCGAAATTGCAACATAAAGTCTTAACATCCGAACAAAATGAACGAATGCATTCCAATTGAAATGGTCACACTTCCATAAATTGAGAAGCCACTTAGATAGAGGTAGAAGAATAAAACAACAAGGTACGAACAAGAACAAATACTTGGTGAGGATTACCCAATCACAAACCAAATATTCACGGAAGAAATACTAGAGCTACATGAATTCCCACCTATGAAACTCCTGAACCTTTCCGGTTATGCAATCATGTGTTGGGGATACAGGGGAAGCATAATATCTCACCCAAAGGTAGCAAATCCTACATCCAGCTGTATCCATCCTTCAACACATAACCAAGAAACCTTCGGAAATCACTTACCTCAACCTTCGAAAAGCATCTGTTATACGAATTATGGCAATACTCCCGAACTCCCGCCCCAGTACTGGGTGGCGTCGAGGTTATCTCACCAACAACTGCATAAAAGAGATTTTCGATGTCGGCGAAACTCAGGTATTCCAGAATTGCAACGATAAAATTGTGACGACAACACCTCGGAGATCAACTCCCCGGGACACTGCCACAACCCCTAAATGTCAGGAGGCACCAAGAACAATGTTCTCGTCACAAAACCATCAGAACGATTCCAAGATACCCGCGTGATATTAAAAAAATTAGTGAAATTTGAGAAGAGAAGAGTCAAAACTCTACGTCAGGATGCCTCACCAGAGCGACGAAGGGACTGAGGAGTAAAACAAATCCTACTCTCCGATATATATATAATCCTAAATGACTCAAAACATTTTTCTAGACTCAACAACGCCAGCGATTCGATCAAGCAGGGGGCTCCTAAAGTCAGGGAAGGCTTTGATTACCAACTTGTAACGCCCACGATGCGGCTATATCTCCCATGTGTCGAAGCATGACTTAGAGGCATAACTGCATTGTAAGCAATGTCGCAAGTGAGGTAATCTTCACAACAACCCTTGTAATAAATAAGGGAAAAAGATACATAGTTGGCTTACACTCGCCACGTCACACAAATAGCATAAATATCATTACATTCATCCAGTTACACTCAAGGTCCGACTACGGAACCAAAATGAAGAACAACCCCAAATGCGACAAAGTCCCCGATCGCCCCAACTGGGCACCACTACTGATCGTCTGGAAATGAAACATAGTATCGTCCTGAGTCCTCATCGAACTCCCACTTGAGCTCAGTCGAATCACCTGGAGCGGTATCATCGGTCCCTGCATCTGGATTGAAGTAATCTGTGAGTCACGGGGACTCAGCAATCTCACACCCTCGCGATCAAGACTATTTAAGCTTATAGGAAGGGTAAAAGTATGATGTGGGGCTGCAGCAAGTGACTAGCATATATGGTGGCTAACATACGCAAAAGAGAGCCAGAATAGAAGGCAAAGGCACGGTCGATGAACTATGATCAAGAAGTGATCCTAGAACAACCTACGATCAAGCATAACACGAGACCGTGTTCTCTTCCCGGACTCCGCCGGAAAGAGACCATCATGGCCACACACTCAGTTGATTCATTTTTAATTAAGTTTAGTTTAAGGTTTTCTACAACCGGACATTAACAAATTCTCATCTGCCCATAACCGCGGGCACAGATTTCGAAAGATCAAATCCCTGCAGGGGTGTCCCAACTTAGCCCATCACAAGCTCTCACGGTCAACGAAGGATATTCCTTCTCCCAAGAAAATCCGATCAGACTCGGAATCCCGGTTACAAGACATCTCGACAATGGTAAAACTAAACCAGCAAAGTCACCTGAATGTGCCGACAAATCCCGATAGGAGCTGCACATATCTTGTTCTCAGGGCACACTCAGATGAGCCATACGTCGGGTAGGCCAGCCCAGAGTTTCCCCTGGTAGCCCCGGACATCCCTCAGTTGGACCAACACTTAGAGAAGCACTGGCCCGGGGGGTTAAAATAAAGATGACCATTGAGTCCGCGAAACCCAAGGGAAAAAGGCTAGGTGGCAAATGGTAAAACCAAGGTTGGGCCTTGCTGGAGGAGTTTTATTCAAGGCGAACTGTCAAGGGGTTCCCATTATAACCCAACCGTGTAAGGAACGCAAAATCAAGGAACATAACACCGGTATGACGGAAACTAGGGCGGCAACCCTTTACCAAGTATATAGATGAATTAAAGTAGACAAGATATAATAATGATATCCCAACAATAAACATGTTCCAACAAGGAACAAACTCCAATCTTCACCTGCAACTAGCAACACTATAAGAGGGGCTGAGCAAAGCGGTAACATAGCCAAACAACGGTTTGCTAGGACAAGGTGGGTTAGAGGTTTGACATGGCAATATGGGAGGCATGATAAGAAAGTGGTAGGTATCGTAGCATAGGCATAGCAAAAGAGCGAGCATCTAGCAAGCAAAGATAGAAGTGATTTTGAGGGTATGGTCATCTTGCCTGCAAAGTTCTCCGAGTTGACGTTAGCTTGATCCTCGTAAACATACTCAACGGGCTCCTCAATCACGTACTCGTCTTCCGGCTCTACCCAAAGCAAGAAACACAAGCAAAGGGATACACAATCAACCACATGCAATGCACAAACAACATGATGCAAAACATGGCATGATATGTGGGATGCGGTATGCGATGCATATGCATGATTTGGAAAGGAATGATTGAACCTGGCCTCAATTTGGAAAACCAAGAGTGACACTGGAAAGAGGAGTTGATTTCGGTCGAAATCGATATAAAGATCACCGGAATCGGATGCACGGTTTGGAAATGGCACCGATCTGCGATTAACAGCATGAGGCCATCTAAATGCATCAAGAACAACAATCTACAGCACTCCAACATAGCAACAAAGTACATGGCAGGGATCCACTCAAGATGCTTGACAAAATATGAACACTGAGCTACGGCTAATTCACTCAATAGCAGGTTCAAACAAGCATGGCAAAAGTGCAAAAGATGACATGTTTCATACTTAGTGAAATTAACATCAAGTCAGGAATTTAACATCAGGAAGCAATGTTTAGAGCAAGGTAACAACATGACACAAGAACATATCATGTCAAGGCAAGGCATGGCATGAAGCTACTCAAAGCATACAACAAAAGTCCCTTACTGACCATAAGCCAAAGGGGATCAGAAAATACAATGGCATCCATGTGAACATAGCAATTATCGTTAACAGATTCAGACTTAGCAGAAAACTGGAACATGGCAAAACAGATATTAAGTAGGCATGTTTACGAGCTCGATGCACTCACCACAAGGCATTGCATGACAAACTAAGCATGCACCCAGCAAGTAGATATGGCATAGAAGCTAAACATGGCAAGAACAACATCATAGCATGCACGGATCAACTACAACAACCTCGGCAAAAATGCTTAACATGTAAACATTCTGCCAGGAACATTTTATAGGAAAAGTAGAGCTCGATTGACTCAAGCTCGGGTGCTCCATAAATGCAAACAAATACATGGATGGATAGAGCACCACAAAATCTACAAAACAACCTTACTGCTCATGCTCAAAAGAGGCATAGATCACTCGGTAGCAACATGAACACATGGCATAAAACTATAGACAGAACAAAGACTTAGAATATTTCTAAGTCCATGAAATCAGCAACATTGAGAGGGCTACTTTGCATGCTTGTGCTAGTCACCACAGAGATCACAAAAATACATGGCATACATCCCTGTAAAGATGGCATGACATACTTCAAAACACATGTAGGGCTCAAGTTCATAGGAGGCACACATCAATCATGGCAAAAATGACAAAAGTCCAATTACTGATATGAATCTGATCCTAACAGAAACTAGAACTCTTCCAACAACATTTAGGGCATCATGATGAGCTCAAATGAACATGATGCAATGAGATGATATGAAGTACTCGTCGAGACGAACAATTTGACATGCTACACGCCCAAAACGGAGCCACGGTTGCAAAGATATGATGCGATGAATAATGCAAAATATTACTGAAATGGGGCAAAAAGTCAACAGAAGATTAGGGTTCCGGATCTAGATCCAGATCGGGTACTGTAGCAGCACGGAGATTGAAGTTTGCCAGAAATGGGGGGGTCGCCGGAGTCGGGCCGGATCTTCGCCGGGGAGGGGCGCCGGACCCGAGCATGGGGACGCCGGATCTGGCCGGCGGTAGGGCGGCGTCGGTGGTTGGAGTAAGCGGCGAGGCAGCGGACGTCGCCGGGTGGCGAAGGGCGGCGGTCGCAGGGAGGGGCGTC
>NC_057800.1:300103083-300132815 GCF_018294505.1 Triticum aestivum
AGGAGAGGCGCGGCGTGGCGTGGCCCGGTGGCGGCACGGGATGGCCGGCCGCGGGCTTCCACGGGCCGCGGCGGTGGACGACGCGGTGGCGACAGGTGACGGACTCTGGTTGGCGGTGGCGGGAATGTTCAGCACGCCCGGACACGTCCGGCGCGCGAAGAGACGAGGGGGGCTAGGGTTAGGGTAGAATGATCCGAAATTTTTGGGGGGAGGCTAGTTTTATAGGTAGGAGGAGCTAGGAGGTTCCAAATTGAGCACGGTTTTCGGCCATGCGATCGTGATCAAACTATCTAGACGATGGAGGGGTCTTAGGTGGGCTTCGGGCCACTTTGGAGGGGTGTTGGGCTGCAACACACACGAGGCCTTTTCGGTTCCTCGGTTAACCGTTGGAGTATCAAACGAAGTCCAAATGGCACAAAACTTGACAGGCGGTCTACCGGTTGTAAACCAAGGCCGCTTGGCAAGTCTCGATCCAACCTGAAAACGTTTAACACCCGCACACGAAAAGAGGTAGAAAGGGGCACTGGAGGACATAGGAGTGCCGGAATGCAAAACGGACAACGGGAAAATGCTCGGATGCATGAGACGAACACGTATGCAAATGTGATGCACATGATGACATGATATGAGTTGCATGACAAAGACAAAACAACACGAAGACAAAAACCCGACAATGAGGAAATAAAATATCTTAGTGCCGGAAAAGGAAAGAGTTGGAATACAAATATGGCATGTTACATACGGGGTGTTACACCTACATCACCATCGAGCCCCTTTTGACATTTCTGAAGGACACGTCCTGCGACGCTGGCTTGGGATCCACAGCTTCCAAGTTAGACATCATCGACGGCGACCATGAGGAGGGCACCCTCTCCGGATCTTCCAAGGGGAAAGAACCCATCTGCTCTTCCAAGGGGAAAGAGCCCATCTGCGACATCAGGGAGGGCACCCTACAACTGTGCTCTTCCCAGGGGAAGGAGCCCATCTGCGACAACATGGAGCACATCTAGGGTCTATGCTCTTCCCACGGGAACGAGCCCATCTGTGACAAGTGAGGAAACCCATGATTTGTTTTTCCATGCCTCTTCATAGGTGGGAACCCATGATTTGTTTTGTCGAGTCCCTTTTGTAGTGTAGTGAGAATATGTCTAGTTTTAATTGCTATATTTGGTTGTTTGCATTATGCCTTGTTTATTTCAGTTGTTCACAATGTGATGCCTCTATATGTGCAATTATTTACTGTGCAGTACATTTCATCAATCCAGTTTTAAACATACCGATAGGAATGCATATATTTGCTTATTGTTAAGCCTGTTATAGCTAGCATATGCCTCTTTTAAAGATTTTTGATTGTTCGGTTGTTTGTAGTTAGCATATGTCCATTTTCAAATGCTATATTTGGTTGTTCATAGTATGCCTTGTTTATTCTAGTTATTCACAATGTGATGTTCTATATGTGCAAGTATGAACTGTGTAGTTCAATTTCATCAATACCAGGTTCAACAATACCACTATGAATGACTACATTTGGTTGCTACATCTTGTAGTTAACACGCCTTTTCATTTTTATTTAACAATAACCAATGTACTTAGACCGGCATAATACCAGTTTGAATGACTATGTTTGCTTGTTGTTAAATGTTAGGCCTGTTGCAGTTAACACACCTTTCCACTTGTTTTGCTTTACTAGCATGCTCAAACCTGCACACTGAAGCTATCTTTTGGACATTATTTTGTCTGCCATGGATATATTTGGTTGATGTTTAGCCTGTTGTGCTTAACATACCTCCTGATGTACCTACACGGGACAATTTTGGGAACGACTATTGTTTTCCATTGAGGTTAGTTTCATCCCATGGCTTTATATATACTCACTGTTCAGTATATCGGTAGTTAGTACCATATAGGTTAGGGAGTGATAAGGGACTAATCGGTGAATTGGACTTTTAACTGAATATATCTGCAACCCATTTATCGTTAGGTTAACTAGGGCCATATGTAATATATCTGAGGCTACATAGCAACATGCACTGTACTTAATGTCTAAATATGCAATCCTAGGCTACATAGCAACAAGGAAGAGTGTTACCTTAATGTTCTGATGATGTCTAGATATACATAGAAGAGCAGCAGCAGCAATAACAACAACACACCGGGTTTGGATATTCAACTTAGCTAGAGGTTAGAGTTAGTTTCTAGCTCATAACTAACCCTGAACTAGCTCCATCTAAGGAGGTGTTTGGATGACAGGATTAGATTGACAATAAATGCACTAGGAGAACTAGCTCTAGTTAGCACCTCTTGGGTGGGATTGTTTTTTTGAGTGGGTTAGATGCAACTTGCTCAAACTAGCCCTCATTTTTGGATATACTTTAGGGCTATTTGAGCCCAAAATAGCTCAAAACTAACTCTAACCCATGGATACAACAACAGTTAATCAGCTGATAATTTGTAAAAATGCAATAAACTCCTTGTAGCCCATAATATAAGACGTTAATTCATCTAATATGTGAGTATATTGGATGTTATAAGATATTATAAAAGAGTATTGTACTACACCATCGTGCAATTGATGTTTAGCTTCTAATATTAACTTGGTTATTTTAGGTACATATGTCATTGGTAAAGATCCGCGCTTCGACCCTTTCTACGTATGGGGCAATGAGATATCGATGAACCAACATCAAGTGAGGAAGCTGATAAAGATTGTTAGTAAAATGGGTCAAAAGATGGCAATTAAACTATTTGTTTACACTTTATCCAAGATAACAGTGAACTGCAGGATGGTAAGTAAGAACTCTACAGGCTTCTTTTTACTGCCCATAATGAGTTGTGTTTGATGACAATGTCTGAATCTTTGTCCTTTGCAGTGGTTCCCAAAGCAGTTTACTCAAGATTACCTCTCAAACTACATGATTGGTGAGCATGAAAGGTTAAAGTATTTCTACCAGAACACAATGATTATCTAGATGTTTTCATGAAGACCATGAAGAATGGGCGGTCGGCCATCACAAGGGGTTGGACTAGAGTCGTGTGTACCTTCTACATGGAGGAGGGCACAATATGGGCATTCCGCTTCACCTTGTTCAGTAACCAGAATGTATTTCACCTCTTTATGTACCGTCTTTAATAGTATAAGTATACAAATGTGGTTCATCATTCTTTATTTGGTTCTTACGTAATTCTTGAACATATGTACCTAGGAATCGAATAATGCATTGGTTGTTTGAACCTGATGGATATGAATAAAGCTATAGCATACATTCAAATTCAAATCTGGTACAATTTGAAATAGTAGTAAATAAATTACGGTGAAATTACGCTCTCCAGGTCGTTACGGCACACACGGTTGGTAAAACACAAACATTTGCGATATACACCATAATCCGACACGGTTCATAGAGAGAAAACATGTGCAAGCATGCACACAGTTGACGTTTGCAAAGCGTGTGCGATGTCAGACAATATCACAAATGGTGCGGGCAAACTAAATGTTTGTGATAGTTGCCTTATCGTACACGATTCACAACCATGAATTGTTTCTGATGTGGTATGCATCGTAAACGTTGCACCACATAATAGCATGTGCGGTAGTTGTCGTGTACGACGATGTTATGACGGTCTGACGTTTTGTAATCCTGTCTGACAATCATACGATGATTGGCTAATCTTCTTAATTAGTTATCGCATACGGTTTGGGAAAAGTGAATGTGTGTGATTGTCTGCTTATCATACACGTTCTATAATCGTGAACCATTTGTGATCGGCCGCACATCGTAAACGTAGCACCACAAAATACCAATTACGATGGCAATGTGAGCACAAACGAGTTGCAAGGATGCAGCGTCTGGCTGGCTCCCTATCCCCGATGGTTTCTGGGTCGTGTGGGAAGGACCCCCCTATCGCAGGCACCCTCTTGGCGACGGTTCCAAATGCCATCGTGGAAAGGGGTTAAAACCATTTGTATAGCACCTTGTTGTATCAGTAAGTGCATGCAGTATAGCTAGGAGCTCCAGGCGCATTTGGCGGCGGAGAAGCAAATCGCAGTCGCACGCGCGGATGAGGTCGCAATGGCTGCCATTCGTGCTAACCCCCAGATCTTGGAGGAGCACCTCGCCATCGAGGCCACCATCGACGCCTCGCGCACCGATATCGCGATGCGGTTGTCTGCTTTAAACAACAGTTCATGGCATTTTCTCGAGGCCACCGTCAGTGCCTTCGACGAAGACTACGAGGTGTTTTCTCCGCGTGCCCGTGCTTACCTCAACTCGAGAGCCATCAGGTTGGTGCCCGGAGCAGCTCAGGCAAGTCACCACTACGAGGAGGGCACCCACGATGTGGAGGCCTCACCCTCTTCCATGTCCAAGGAGCCAATCATTATCGTTATCTTTGACAATGAGGAGTAGCTTGTCTTATTAGCTCACTATAAGGACCTATGTTCAGTTAGCTAGCTATGCTGGTTAAGCATGCTCGCTTTACCCGTTGCATGTGCTGCTCCTGCCTTTCCTTAACAAATTCTAGTGAATTGTCCTATCTACTTTTACCATGCAATCTGTTGCTCTAGTGTATATGTTCTATAAGTCATGCAATGTAGTGCTCACTTATTAACTGTTTGGTTAATTAGTTATCGTATTCAGTTAACTATTTGGTTCAATTCCGCAATGTGATGTTCAATTCTTCAGGGTGCAATTTTGTATTGTCTTCCATGTGACAAATAAATCAAATTTATCTATACAAAATACATGAGAAACAAATATAATTGCTATATTTGCAAGTTGTCAAGCATGCTTGGTTTTCTTAACTATCTGATCTTCTACTATGTTATATATTGTGCAATGTGGTGCTCAGTTAATATTTGGTTCATTTGCTGTGGTGTTCAGTTAACTGTTTGGTTCAAGTCTGCAATGCGATGTTCAATTGTTGTGGGTATAATTTTGAATTGTTATGCATGTGAGGAATAAATCAAATTTGGTTGTACTAAATACATGAGAAACATATACAATTGCTATATTTCCAAGTTCTTAATCATGCTTGGTTTTGATAAATGGCTTTTCCATGTGGCTCGAATTAATCTGTTGAATTTGCAATGTGTTTATTTTTCATCAACATATTTTACTGATAGTATGCCAACCCTGACTTAACCTGATCAATATCTACCTTATATGTGTTGCAGGGAAATAATGGAAAGCACTGAGGTTTACAATCGAGGTGTGCACATGCATGGTCCTTGTCTAATAGCACATTATTGTGCAATTGCAGGAACCATTCTAATATTTAGGTTTTTAACAATTTGGTCTTGCACATGTAGGTCCTGCTGTCAGAGGTTTTGACCCACTGTTCGACCCATTTTGCATATGGGGAAATGAGTTGTCCATGAATATCAGCCAAGTCAAGAAACTAAGAAATATTGTTAGGATAAAGAAACTAGCGACAAGGAACAACAAGATCTTTGTATGCAAAATGAAGAAGACATCATCGGACCACAGGATGATACTAACTATTATACCTTGTTTTTATTCCTTTGCGCCATTGACGAATTTAGAGAAGATATTTATGCATATCTTTGTTTTCACACTTTTCCAAAGCAGCTCACTGATGATTACCTCTCAAACCACCTGTGTGGTTAGGAGGCGAGGAAGGTATTCATACAACACCCGGGTACAATATTGAAGACTTTCTCAAGAGGACGAATGATGGACGGTCAATCATCCACAAGCACTGGCCTAAACTTGCAAGGAGCTTCAACATCAATGAAGGCTCAATATTCGCCTTCCGCTTCAGCAGTTTTCTAGATGAGATTCATCTATCTACCTACCATCTCTGATGCTAATTTTCAAAGGTTATAGATGTTGCATGTGAAACTTGGTGCTGGTGTAGTTGTGTAATGGGGTAGCTAGCTATATGCCTATATGGTGTAACTACGTGCTGAAGCTATATGTACTCTGATGTATTTCAATTATGAAATCCTGGTTCCGTAATACGAAAATCTAATATATTATGTGTTTAATATGAAATGTCAATTTGATTAATAAATGGATTGTTAATAATAGGCCAATTAGCATGCTAATTGGATTTTTTTCAATTGCCAATGGTTATAGAGAAAACACCACGGGCGATAACCTCAGACAACGCACACAGTTTCTAGCAAGAAAATGTGTTGCATCAATGAACAATCACACACGACTTCCTCTTGAAAGTTGTTTGCGTTATGCCACCATGCGCAAAAGTTTACCACATAAAAGTGTGTGTGATGAACGGCCTATGCCACACAGTTTCTTCTACGCACCGTATGTAATTCATTCAATAACACAAACGGTAAAATTGTTAATATCGCTTGCAATGGCAACGCTATAAATGATTTAATGGGGAAAATTGTGTGTGATGTACCTAAAAACGGAAATGTTTTCCCTGGATTAACTGTGTGGGATGTACATACAAACGGAAATATACTTTTTGGATTGACTATGTGGGATGTACATACGAACGGAAACGTATTCCTTCGATTGACTGTGTGGAATGTACATACGAACGGAGTCGTTTGTCTAGGACTGACTGTGTGGGGTGTACTTATGACTGGAAATGATTGGGCATGTACAATTGTATTTTTAACACAACTATATGTATAACCATATTTGATCGCTCATCTGTTACACACGAGCTCACTTTGCCCAGCGTGGGTGACCGGAGGTCCTATCCCGATGGTTTCTTGGTAGTGTGGGAAGGACCACGCTATTGCCCACACTCACTAGGCGATGGTTCCAAATGCCATCGCGGAAATGGATTAAAAACCTTTTGTATAGCATCTTGTTGTACCAGTGATTATTGATGACCGTTCGATTACTCTTGCAAAATTTATTTGTTCCACTATTATGTTCAATTCTAATTTCAAATTTGTATTGGTCATTTCTATGCCTAATCTCCTTGCTGCCAATTGTATAAAGAAATTGTAAGGCATTTTATTTGTGTTCATGAAGACCAAACTAGCGTATGCTATTGATCGCGTATATGGGACTTGGGTCATGCTAGCCCGGCCCGAACCCATCGTACTTTGGGCCACGGCAAACCGGGCCACCCCGACTAGGTATACTTATCATGTCGTGCTGCCATGCACTACTGATAAGATTCTATCTATAGGCTTTTCTCCTGGTAGTGATGCCAAAGGGAGGCCCAAGCACGATCCAATAAACCATTGTACAACCTTTGGGCCGGGCCAACCCAAGCACGACCAAGTATAATAATTATTAACTGCAACATGCATTTTTATATTTTTTTAAATCACTAATTAAGGCACATTGTGAAGTAAATAAAATATATATTTATCTAAAAAGCCTTAATTTTGTTACATGAACATATTTGTATCATATAGGTTCTACTAATAATCACAAGACACATTTGTGAAGATTTCAGACCCAATCAGGCCAAGCCGGACCAAGCACAACCCACATAATCTTGTCAGGTTGTGCCACCCATTTTCTCAATTTCCAGACCCAGCCCGACGTGGTTTGTTGTGCCATGTCAGCCCAAAGCCCATTTTATTTTTTGTTGTGTCTTACTTTCCATATCAGACGAGTTCCGGGCCAGCCCTAAAAAGCCTGGCCCAAATATGAGGTTCACACACAAATGTGTGTAACCAAGCCACGAGTGCACATGATCGTCGAGGTGCGCCCTACAACAAGGCAAAGGCACCAAATGATGGTGATTGTCAAAATATTTATATTTGGGATGATGCTTGGATTTCATACTATGCTAATAGGAAAGTTAGCACTCCAAAAGGCCGCCATTTGTGTTGGCGAACACAGTAATTTCAAAAAAAATCCTACGCACACGCAAGATTATGGTGATGCATAGCAATAATAGGGAAGAGTGTTGTCCACGTACCCTCGTAGACGGTAAGCGAAAGTTTTATGACAATGCGGTTGATATAGTCGTACGTCTTCACGATCGGCCGATCCTAGCACCGAAGGTACGGCACCTCCGCGATCTGCACACGTTCGGCTCGGTGACATCCCACGAACTCACGATCTAGTAGAGTGTCGAGGGAGATCTTCGTCAGCATGACGGCGTGATGACGGTGATGATGGTGACACCGGAACAGCTCTTCGCCTAAGCACCGCTACAATATGACCAAGGTGGATTATGGTGGAGGGGGGCACCGCACACGGCTAAGAGATCAATGATCAACTTGTGTGTATATGGGGTGCCTCTCTCCCCCGTATATAAAGGAGTGGAGGAGGGGGAGGGGTCGGCCTCCTAGGCGCGCCCTAAGGGGAGTCCTACTCCCACCGGGAGTAGGATTCCCCCCCCCCTCCCTAGTTGGATTAGAAGAGAAGGAAGGGGGGAAGGAGGAAGGAAAGGGGGGCCAGCCCCCCTCCCAATTCAGATTGGGATTGGGGGCGTGCCCCCTCCTTTGCTCCCTTCTCCTCTCTCCCACTATGGCCCAATAAGGCCCATATACCTCACGGGGGGTTCCGGTAACCTCCCGGTACATCGATAAATGCCCGATCTCACCCGGAACCATTCCGATGTCCAAATATAGTCGTCCAATATGTCGATCTTTATGTCTCGACCATTTAGAGACTCCTCGTTATGTCCGTGATCATATCCGGGACTCCAAAATACATTCGGTACATCAAAACACATAAACTCATAATACGATCGTCACCGAACGTTAAGCGTGCGGACCCTACAGGTTCGAGAACTATGTAGACAAGACTGAGACACGTCTCCGGTCAATTGCCAATAGCGGAAACTTGATGCTCATATTGGTTCCTACATATTCTATGAAGATCTTTATCGGTCAAACCGCATAACGATATACGTTGTTCCCTTTGTCATCGGTATATTACTTGCCCGAGATTTGATCGTCGGTATCTCAATACCTCGTTCAATCTCATTAACGGCGAGTCTCTTTACTAGTTCTATAATGCTACATCCCGTAACTAACTCATTAGCTACTTTGCTTGCAAGGCTTGTAGTGATGTACATTACCGAGAGGGCCCAGGGATACCTCTCCGACAATCGGAGTGACAAATCATAATCTCGATCTATGCCAACTCAACAAACACCATCGGAGACACCTGTAGAGCACCTTCAGAATCGCCCAGTTACGTTGTGACGTTTGGTAGCACACAAAGTGTTCCTCCGTTATTCGGGAGTTGCATGATCTCATAGTAATAGGAACATGTATAAGTTATGGAGAAAGCAATAGCAACAAAATAAACGATCATCGTGCTAAGCTAACGGATGGGTCAAGTCAATCACATCATTCTCTAATGATGTGATCCCGTTAATCAAATGACAACTCATGTATATGGTTAGGAAACATAACCATCATTGATTCAACAAGCTAGTCAAGTAGAGGCAAACTAGTGACAATCTGTTTGTCTATGTATTCAGACATGTACTAATGTCGGACTTCGGGTTCCGGCAAAACCCTTGAGGTTCTAACACTAAGGTGCACACAAAGATCTCTCCTCCCTCTAACTCACGCCCTCACCGCAATCTCAAGGCTTATCACGTAGAACTCGTAGAACAAAGGGACACAAGATTTATACTGGTTCGGGCCACTGATGTGGTGTAATACCCTACTCCAGTGTGGTGTGGTGGATTGCCTCTTGGGCTGATGAAGAACAGTTACAAGGGAAGAATAGCCTCCTGAGGAGAGGTGCTCTTGTGCTTGGTGAGTTTGTGTGGTGGTCTTGGTGGAATGGATCCGATCCAAGATGAGATGAGCCTTTCATCTCTCGATGAGCCGATCAGATGATCAGATCCCTCCCTATGATGGTAGCTAGTCCTATTTATAGAGGCCCGGGTCCTCTCCCCAAATATTAGGCGGGAAGGGATCCCACAACGGCCAGTTTGAAGGGGGGCAGCTAGTACAAGCTATCTTGACAAAAGATGGTCTTCGCCTGCCAAAGGCTCTGGTGATGACGCCATCTTGGGCTCCATAGTGACCTTCGTCTTATCGTCCAGCTGGTCTTGGTCTTGTTGCACCGATATGGAAACCTTTGCTTAACGCCTCGGGACTCCGGGCCTGCGCTTGCCTCTTTAGCACCAAAGAGGAAGCGAGGACACTTCATGCGCTGGCGCCTGTCTGGCCCTGGTCGTCATGGCTTGCGTCACAGGAACCTCGCGAGGTGTCCCCTGCCTTGATCTCTCTGCCCCTCATGAGCCAGCCTGCGGAGGCCACCCCCGAGGAGGTCTTGCATCTTCCGCCTCGCGAGGCTTGGCCCCTCGCGAGGGTCTTGAGTGTTTGATGGTGAAATGGGCCATACAAGGCCGCTGGTGGAGCCACGCCGTGGGCCACAGGCGGGCAAGTTTGGGGACCCCCGTTCCCAGGACACCGACAATAGTCCCCGGGCCCAAGGCGCACTCGGACTTGGCTTTGAGGCGAAGCCAAGGGGCAAGTGTGGAGCGCTGTGGGCCCCAACAGCCTGCAGCCTCGGTTGACGCGTGGTAGTTGATTGGACGTGGGTGTCTCCACTTCCCCATGCTGCCTCGGCAACTGCCCAACTGACAAAAGACTGGCGCGGTTGTATTGCCTTCATTACGTTCCTTCGTTTTGCTCCAGATCCCCTTTCTTGCCCTTCGCTTCCAAAGACTCCAGATCCTCCTTCGAGCTTGCCGTCAATGGCGCCCAAGAAAGCCCGGGCTACTCCTTCGCCATCCTGGTATGAGCCCGCGCTCGACGTGTCGAGCGTGTCGGAGAAGAACCTTGCCGCCATGCGCTTGATGACGGCGGAGGGTGACGAGAAGAGGAAGACTATGCTCCGGGTCGGCTCCGCCGAGCCAGAGGCCCCTGGCAGCACTTTCTACCCCTTCTTCATGAGTAGCATCGTCGCCGGGTTGGTTCCCCCCTTCTCCAACTTCTTCTACTCCGTCCTCAGTCACTATAAGATCCATGCCCTCCATATTCATCCCAACTCCGTCCTTCTGTCGATTTTCGCCTTCTACTGCGAGGTGTACATTGGAGTGATGCCGTCGGTGGCACTGTTGCGCCACTTCTTCTT
Source organism: Triticum aestivum (assembly GCF_018294505.1). NCBI lineage: Eukaryota > Viridiplantae > Streptophyta > Magnoliopsida > Poales > Poaceae > Triticum > Triticum aestivum. The sequence goes on from NC_057800.1 coordinate 300,114,093, forward strand.
TCTTTGGCTAAAGGAGGGCCCCTGCTCAGGGTGTGTTGGCTTCGTCGTGGCCAACAAGACAAATGCCATCTCGAAGGCCGGGAAGAAGGCCGAGGGCTTCAGGAGCAAGTGGGTCCTGATGGACGCCAAGCGCGTCCACCCCTGGCTGGTGCTGCCGACGGAGATGCATGTGTCCCACGAGGGATGGCTTCGCGTGAAGCTCACCGACTCGCGGATGACGCAGGTGCTGGAGAGGATGACTGCCGACTTGAAGCCCGGCGACTCAATAACGGTGAAGCTGGCGGGGGCCATGATCACCAAAGAATTCATGGCGCAGCGTGTGGCCCCCCTCCAGTCGCGCCCGCACCCACTATGGAAGCTTGGAGACGAAGGGGACGACCTCCGCCTGCGCCCGAGGCCCCTTTAAGGAATTGCGCTCGACTCTTCGTTCCTTGGTCGAGGACGACCAAGGATACCTGCATGATGTCCTTGTTCCCTTGTACCGCCGCCCGGATGGGGCGAAGGTTGTCGCCGCTCTGCCTGTCTTCGACGAGCATGGGCTCCTGCCGCCTGCGCCCACAAACATTTCAGTGGCGACAACTCCGGTGGTCGTGTCTTCCGGCAAGTCTCACGAGGAGGGAGAGGAGGAGCACGACTCGGAGGCGACCCGCGAAGGGGAGGGGGAGACCTCCCCCTTGTGCAAGGCCGACATCCTCCGCACCCTGCCTGATGATGACGATGAGGCTAATGTCCCCTTGGAAAGGGAGGAGTTGCATACTGCAGGGGACTCCTCGAGGTCCAAGGTCAGTCCCCGGAGGAAGTCACTGGTCGGTATTCTGACGAGAGGAAGGTCGGCGCTGGTCTCCCAAGACGACGCCCCTGTTCTGTCGCTGCCTGAAGCTGCTTCCAACTTGCCTGCTGCCCCCTCTTCTACGCCTAGAGCCCTTGCGTCTGCGCCTCTGGCTGGGAGGCTGTCAGGCTTCAAGCTCAGGAGGTAGAGGGACTACAGCGCGGTGGACCAGTAAGTATCCTTGTCTTGCCTTGTTCCTGCTTCTGCTGCTGATTCTTGACGCCTTCTGTTGCTTGACTAGGACGACGCCCGTGGGGAAGAGTAGGAAGGAGGACACGGCGATACTGCTCAGGACCAAATCGCCTACAGCAGTCGCTCCCTCCTCCGCAGGGAAGGACGGTGGCGGTGCTCGCGCTTCCCCGGCCCAATCGTCTTACCAAAACTTGGGGGAGCGTCCTCTGGAGGAGGCAGCCCCCATGGCCCCGCTGGCACCAAAGACACCGGCGTCCGGCTTAGCTGCTGAGGTCCCCAAAGCTCAGGAGCCCTCAGCCTCCCAGGCCATCGTGATGATGTTGCCTCTTCCTTCCTCCGCCGCTCTGCTGTCCCTGGATTCTTCCGCCTCCCCTGACATCCTGGAACGCACTCTTTCTGCACTAACCTTGCTGTTGGACGATCTTCAAGGCACCGACCATCGCCTGGTGGCCGAGCACCTGGAGCTGATCTCTGGCTGGCTCCACTCCGACGTGGTCATTCGGGCGGTGCTGAGCCAGGCCGCTGTGGACTGCAAGAAGGACAAGCTGGCCTTCGCCCAAGCTACGGTTGCCCGCAAGGCGGCGCTGAAGGATGCCGGAGCCGCCCAAGATCGCTACCAGTTGCTGGAGGCCGAATTGAAGACCTTGCGCAGTGAGCGTGCAGACGAAGCTCGGGGCCGCAGGGCGGAGGAGGAGAATATGAAGGCCTGGGAGGACGCCGTCAGGGGTCGCGACACCGAGCTAGAGCAGTTGGCAGAGGCGCAGGCTGCGGAGCGCAGCCGGCTGGAGAAGCTAGAGCAGAAGGTGGAGGCAGAGGAGGCCGAGCTGGAAGCCAAGGCACATGTCCTGGCCGAAGACCACATGGCCTTCAAGTCCCTCGAGAGGAGGTCTCGCGCGGCGCTGCGGTCACTCTACGAGAAGGGCTTGGAGGACCCGCTGGCTACCGACAACAAGGGCCCCACCCAGCTGCTCCCTTATCTGGTCGAGGCGCTTGAGGAAGTCGTGAGCGGTATCGGCCCCTTGGCAGAGGCAGAAGCCCGCGTCCTTTCCTCAGCCGCATTAATGCATGTCTTCAGCCACCTCCATCTTCGCGATCCTGCCGCCCACCTCGACGAGCTGCTAGAGCCTCTGGACACCGAGCACTGCGCAGCTGCTGCCGAAGCCGTGAAGGGTCGGGTAGAGGCCCTGCTGAAGAGGTTCCACACCTTCGATCCCGCGCCCTCAACTGGCGGTGCTGCTGATCCTGCAACTCTAGCGGGTGGTGCAGGTGAGGGCGATGCCGCTATGGGAGAAGCGTCCCTTGCAGACGATGGCGGCGTCCGGGGGTGACGATATGACCTGCTGGCAGCTCCTTTCCTGTTTAGCTCCTGCGATATGCACCATGCCTCGTGGAGGCGTTTAAACTTGCGTTTGGTATCGGAAGAATAATATGTAATATTTGCTTGAAATTTCGCGATTTCCTTCCCATTTGCTTTACGTTCTACGTCGGCAGGGCCTGACCCCGCGCATACCTCAGCTGTCGTTGGGTCATCCGGATCTCCAGGACGAGACCAAGGGGTGTGGGGCTATGTGGCCAGTTAGACTCCTGAGTCGCAATGCTCAGGAGTCCCCCTTGACGCGCAAACAGCTTATAGAAAGGAGATGCGGGAGTAGGTCTAGTGTTCTACGTCGGTAGGGCCCGACCCCGCGCATACCTCAGCCGCCATCGGACCATCCGGATCACTAGGACGGACCAATGAGTGAGGGGCTACGTGGCCAGTTAGGATCCTGAGTCGCGATGCTCAGGAGTCCCCCTTGACATTCAAACGACCTTCATACATTGGCTCTGCTTGGGAGGGCGTGCGACGACCAGGTCCAAGGGACCTGGCATGGTGGCATACGCTTGGGTATGACCCGAGCGTAGCCCCCGTGCCCAGCCCCCTCGCGCAACTCTCCCGATGGGAGGTGTTGCGATGAGGCCAAACACTGAGCTCGGAGGCTCCCTGAGGTTGATACGCCCGTGAGGCCGCCCTCAGTTGTTTATCACCAGCGCGGAGCATAGTGCTTCCGCACTTGCATGGGCATAGCCGCTCCTCGGCAGTGTCGACTACCAGCGCGGAGCATCGTGCTTCCACTAGTGCGTGGGTGAGGGCTCCCTCTGAGTGGAGCCCCCGGGGCGTGTACAGCCCCGCCCTGACACGTGGCATGCATGGCAGGGCTAGACGAGGTGTGTCTGGGCACTCGTGAACCAACGCAGGACTCACGAGGCCCTACCTCAAGGCGGGTTGCGCCTGGTCTTGGTTTTTGATGACTGCGATGGTCCTGCGAGATGGTTAGGCAACCTACGCCGAATGAATCTCCTGAAGTTATCGCACGAGAAGGACAAGCACCAACGACCCCAGGAGGTGACATGAACGGGACCGGCCCGCCAGACAAAGCTCAGCCGTTGGATTTATCGACGCTGCAGGGACGGACCCGAGCATAGACGCCGTGCCTAGCCTTCTTATGTGAAGGATCCTGAAGAAAGACGATCGGCGCACGGCTCCCGTGGTGGGTGGCAATCAAGCAGGTAAATGACCATAGATAGCTTATGCATGGAAAGCAAACTAGCTTAGCTAAATGCAAGAACGATACATGCCACTGGGTCGGACCCGAGCGGCCTGGGGATGATGCAGCCCGAGGGGCGCCCCCAGCAGGGTAAGCTAAAGATGCAAGAGGATACACGCCGCAGGGATAGGCCCGTGCGACCTGGGAATAATGCAGCCCGAGGGGCGCTCCCAGCTGAATGAACTTCAAAAATATCACCTGGTTTTGTTGTCGAAGGAGCGTTGGGGTAGCTGAAGGCGCGCGCTGAAGAAGTCGCTCCTCATGAGTCGTCGAGACCCCGAGCCTCGGGAGGCTTTGGGGGCTCAGGTGGCCTCCTAAGGACCGTCTCCATCTCCGCCAGGACCGCGTGATGCCTGGCCTCCTGGGTCACCAGGATGCTCCATAGATTGCGCTGGAAGGCGGCTGCCACACTCGGCAGGCCAAACGGCATGCGAACGTAGCTGTGAGGTGGGCCCTCACACCGGACAGCACGCGAAGGCCAGAAGCGCTCTTGAGATGCGGCCCTGTTGAGCCCTGGGATGTCGATGCAGACGCACAGCTCGCCACCCTCGCCCGGGTGGGGAGCTACACCAGGTGGGCGGCGGTCGCCGCGTATCACCCTTGCTTCCTGAAGCTCTTGGGTGGCCTTGATGATGAACTCCTGAGCGTCGGGCGCTCCTCGCCCGGTGCCCTCCTGAGAGAAACGTATCGCGAAGCATGCCTTCATGTGGTGCCTGAGCGCCTCCCTCGTGATGTTGGTCAGGTCTGAGGCCCTCTAGGAGAGAGCCCCGAGCCCTGCCCGAGGAGGGCGCCAGGTGCGCCTTCCTATGCGAGGGAGGGAGGCGCCCCAGGTGCGGGCGCCGATCCTGAGGTGGCACCGCTAGAGGCGCCGCTCCCCTGAGGCCCTGTGCGGAGTAGCTACTTCTTCTTCTTGGGGATGGCCTCAGGAGGGTACTGCGCGCCCTCGCTGTCAGGGTCTTCGATTCCTGTGGCTTGGAAGGCGCGCTCGAGGGAGCACACCGCATCTCTTTCTTCGCAGGGGACTATGATGATTCCACCGCTTCCCGTCACCTTGAGGACATTGTAGCCATGGTGGGTCACTGCCATGAATTTGGCTAACGCTGGGTACCCGAGGATGGCATTGTACGGCAGACGGATGTGGGCGACGTCGAAGTCAACGAGCTCGGTGTGGTAGTTCTCGTGCTGACCGAAGGTGATAGGGAGACGAACTTGCCCTATCGGGATGGTGGAGCCGTCGGTCACTCCTGAGAAAGGCTTGGTGGGCTGAAGCTGATCGTATGGCACTTGAAGGCTGTCGAACATCTCGACGGATAGGACACTGAGCCCCGTGCCACCGTCGATGAGGGTCTTGGTGACTTGGATATTGCTGATGACGGGTGAGCAGAGCATAGGGAGGACGCCGGCGGTCGCCACGCATTTGAGCTGGTCCGCCGAGCTGAAGGTGATGGCGTACTTGGACCATCTGAGCAGGCACGTGGCCTCGAGCTTATGGAGGGCTGCATTCACCTCGCAAGAGAACTGCTTGAAGATGCACTGGGAAGCCGGGGCCTGAGCACCACCCAGGATGCAAGCGATGGCGCGCGGCTCCTGGAAGCCCCCAGCCCCTCGTCCTGATGGTGGTCGTCGTTCCTCCTTGGTGGTGGCGGCAGCGGAGGGAGACCATGATTGCCCCGAGGACGGTCCTTGCGAGGCTGGTCCCTCTAGGTGCCTTCACGAGGCTGGTCGCGCCACTTCTGGCGGGGGCCGCGGTCATCCCAGCGTCCTCCGCCTCATTCTTCTCCTCGGCCGTAGCCCCGGTCGTTGCGCTCGGGGAGTCGACCGAAGCATCCATCTCAAATGGCCCTGAGCTCTTGACAATCATTGGTGTTGTGACTGCGCACGCTGTGGAAGGCGTGGAACGGACGGCCACCCTTGGACAACTCGGGAAGGTCCCGGCCGCGCTTCGTGTCCGGCTCTGCCGCGAGTACGACTACTCCCTTGCGCTTCACGTCCTTGACATTGGTCTTCTTCTCCTCTAGGTCTGCAGCAGGGAGCTCGAGGAGGGAGAGACGCCCTTCCTCAGCTCTCGCGCACTTGCTTGCTATGTTGAACAGCTTCAGAGTAGTGCATAGCTCCTCGTGGATGGCGAGCTCCTCCTTCATCTTAATGTCGTGGACGCCATCGGAAAATGCTAAGATGATGGCCTTGTCTATCACCTTGGGGATCTTGAGATGCATGTTGTTGAAGCGCTGGATGTGCTTCTGCAGGGTCTCTCCCGGCTGTTGCTTGATGCGGCGCAGGTCACCCGCGGCCGGAGGGCGGTCGCGAGTGCCCTGGGAGTTGGCGATGAAGCGGTCACGCATCTCACCCCAGGAGGAGATCGGGCCTGGAGGTAGGTTCAGGAGCCACGAGCGAGCGCCATCCTTGAGAGCCATGGGAAACCAGTTCGCCATGACTTTCTTGTCGCCGTTGGCCGCCTCGATGCTCAGCTCGTAGAGCTGCAGCAACTCTGTGGGGTCAGGGGTGTCGTCGTAGCGAGGAGGCAGATCCGGCTTGAACTTGCCTGGCCAGACGACGCTACGCAGCTCAAGAGCGAAGGCGCGGCAGCTTGCCGTGGCCACCAGGGCCCTTTGCTGATGCGGGGCCTGGACTGGATGTCCGCGCACCGCCGCCGCAGGTGGCACATGGTCTTGTCGTGGTGGTGCTGGGAGCGCTGGAGCGTTTTCTTGCAGCCGGGGAACCTCTTGGTAGCTTCCTTCTTCGTGCGCAGGCACACGGCATGGTGGATCACACCGCGGGGCCGCGCGTCTTGGGGCGAGGACACCGTCTTGACGCGGAGGAGGCGGTGGTGCTCCGTGAGCTACGCTTCTCGGTGCAAGGGCGCCGTCTTGGTACGGAGGCGGCGGAGGCGCTCCGTGAGCTACATCGCTCGTGGCTGGAGGTGGGTGAGGCATCGAGAGGGATGGTGCAGGGGAGCCCCCAGCGGCGCTGACGAGTTCGGTGATATGGTCCAACCCGTCCTCGTAGAGGTCATCGACCACGCGGTAACACAGGAACTCGCGTGCCATGAGCAGCGCAGCCTGCGCGTCCGTGGGTGTGCGGCGGGCGTGAGATGATGAGCTGGCCAGGGTCAGCAATGGTGTGGCGGTGCTGCCGTCCCGCCGCACGGAGGGGTGCAGTGACGATGCCTGCTGCTCGTTTGCTACCGGGCGAGTAGCGGCGTTGGCAACAGGAAACAGGGAACGACAGGGAGGCCTGCCAACAGGGGCTGTCTGAGCGACACGGGCGGCGAGGGCGGCCCGGCGCTCGGTGCGGGCTCGACGTGCGTCCGACATGGATACGGTGGAGCGGTGGGGCGCAGATCAGCGGGAGGAAAGCTTCAGCACACCCCTACCTGGCGCGCCAAATGTCGGATTTCGGGTTCCAGCAAAACCCTTGAGGTTCGAACACTGGGGTGCACATGAAGATCTCTCCTCCCTCTAACTCACGCCCTCACCGCAATCTCAAGGCTTAGCACATAGAACGGACACAAGATTTATACTGGTTCGGGCCACCGATGTGGTGTAATACCCTACTCCAGTGTGGTGTGGTGGATTGCCTCTTGGGCTGATGAAGAACAGTTACAAGGGAAGAACAGCCTCCTGAGGAGAGGTGCTCTTCTGCTTGGTGATTTTGTGTGGTGGTCTTGGTGGAATGGATCCGGTCCAAGATGAGATGATCCTTTCGTCTCTCGATGAGCCGATCAGATGATCAGATCCCTCCCTACGATGGTGGCTAGTCCTATTTATAGAGGCCCGGGTCCTCTCCCCAAATATTAGGCGGGAAAGGATCCCACAACGGCCAGTTTGAAGGGGGACAACTAGTACAAGCTATCTTGACAAAAGATGGTCTTCGCCTGCCAAAGGATCTGGTGATGACGCCGTCTTGGCTCCACGGTGACCTCCGTCCTGCCATCCTGCTGGTCTTGGTCTTGTTGCACCGATATGGAAACCTTTGCTTGATGCCTCGGGACTCCGCGCTTGCGCTTGCCTCTTTAGCACCAAAGAGGAAGCGAGGACACTGCGCGCACTGGCGCCCGCCTGGCACTGGTCGTCATGGCTTGCGTCACAGGAACCTCGCGACGTGTCCCTTGCCTTGATCTCTCCGCCCCTCGTGAGCTAGCCTGGTGAGGCCGCCCCCGAGGAGGTCTTGCGTCGTTCGCCTCGCGAGGGTCTTAAGTGTTTGCTGGTGAAGATGGGTCGTACAGGGCCGCTGGTGGAGCCACGCCGTGGGCCGCATGCAGGCAAGTCTGGGGACCCCCGTTCCCAGGATGCCGACAACTAAGTTTCTGGTTAATACAATTCTAGCATGAATAATAAACATTTATCATGATATAAGGAAATATAAATAACAACTTTATTATTGCCTCTAGGGCATATTTCCTTCAGTCTCCCACTTGCACTAGAGTCAATAATCTAGATGTGACGCCCCGAGACCGATGTGCCAGGTGACTTCCAGTTATTCATTGTTGTTGCCATGTCATTTGCTTGCGTGTTGCATTTCATCATGTCATCATGTGCATTGCATCATCATGTTTTCAAAACCTGCATCCGTCCGGGTTCCCCCAGTTCCGTCCGTTGTCCGTTCTGAGCCCAACCTCACTCGCACGCGCCCGCGGCACGTCCGGATTATTATTTTATAAGTGGCCAGAAAATGTTCTCGGATTGGGTTGAAAGTTGGCGTGTGGTCTTTTTATTGTGTAGATAGACCGCCTGTCAAATTTCATTGCATTCGGAGTTCGTTTGATAGCCCAACCATTAAACTATAGCGGCATTATAGCCGGTCTAACGTCGGACGTTTTCGGTCTCCGGAAACAATCGCCGGGCCTCTCTATCTTCTCTTCTCTTAGCTCGAGCCCTTATGCACATCCCACAAGTTCCAATAGACCTCTCGCATGCGTGTCCGAAATTGTCCCGGACCCGACCCAGACAGTTGTCACCGTTGGATCCGGATCATCCCCAAACATCTACAAAACATCTCTGTTTTGTTATTTGGATTCCCTAACCAATTTATTCTCGACCGCCCGATTACGATCGGACGGACCGAATGCCCCCCTAACCTAATCCAACAACATATATATAGAAAGCAACCCTAGTTTTGAGGAGAGTTATCCCATCCATCCACTTCTTCCGCCGCCACCCTCTCTCTAATTCCTCCTCGGAGTCCACATCGAGCCAACCACACAACACCAGCCAGATCCAAAAATTTCACCCACTTCCCTCCTGTCTCCTCGCTGGTTGGAGCCTCCGAAGCCGCAGCTCCTGCCAGCGGAGCCCCTCGTCCCCGTGCCCCTGGTTCGCTCGATCCAAAGGAGAGGAGCACGCCATCTTCATGCTCCTCCCTGCTCCCTCGCTCTCGTTTGGATCGAGGGGAGGAGCCCCTCGACCTCGACCCTCTGACCCGCCAAGTCGTTTGAGTCCGCCGTGGCGTCCCATTTCCGCCAGAGTTGCTCCGTTCCTCGCACGAACCAGCAGGTCGTCCTCACTGCCCTGCCCTTTTTTCTCTCCTTCCCTGAAGCTCTCTCTGTGTCCCTGACCTCTCTTCCTCTCTTGGAGCAGTAGCAGCAGAAGCTTCCGCCGCCGCGCCGTGTTGTCGTTCCTCTGCTTCGTTGCCGTCCAGAAACGCCCCAAGTCCACCACCACCGCCCTGCTTGCCTCCTCTACTTCGGGCCATGTCTAGCACCACGTCGACTCCTGCATCGCCCTAATGTCGCGTCATTAGCCGCCGCTGTCGTGGTCTTCCCCTTCGCCAAGTCCCAGCACCCGCGGCCCTCCGCCTCTCGCCTTCCTGGATCTGCTGCGCCATCGCGTTCCCCGTCGCCGTCGACCTCCATGCCCCGCCACCGGCCTCTGCGTTTTCTGCATCAAGCAGGAGCTCGAACCGCTGCCCTGTTCGTCTCGATTCAACGAGACCGGGCCGGCCTACTCGTGACCGCGTGGGTCGCTTCCTGCAGCGAGGCCCAGCGCGCCCCTCTCCTCGCCGTTGTGGGCCGAAGCCCATAGGTGAGGCCACACCCCAGCGTTTCCCCTTTTGTTTTTTTACCTGTTGGGTCGGCCTGCCAGTTTTGGCCTGAATAGGTTTTTTTTGGCTCTGCATATTTCTGTTTATTCCCTGAGTGTGCAGTTTTTCAGAAAGGTCCCTAAACTTCATGCATATAATAACTTAATAACTGTGCATCGGATTAAAACAAACTTAATATGAAAGTTGCTTAGAATTTTGTCTAGTTTAATAATATCCAACTTTCATCTATGTTTAAAATGTTTAAAATGTTGTTTGGTTAAATTTGCTCCTATGCCATGTTAAAATGTTTTAATTCATAACTATTTAACCGTAACTCGGTTTGTAGCAAACTTTATATGTAAATGGGGTGGAAAATGCCTAGTTTAACATGGTGGCACCACTTTGCATGTTTAACAACTCTAAAATTGTGTTTAGGGCAGAACAATACCAAACCTAATATGTGCATATGGGGATTTACCGGAATTGTTGTTCGTTGCTTCCCGCCTCATTTAAACTTGACTAGATAGGTAGTTTTACTTTGCTTCACCCTCTTGCCATGCTAACCAACATTTAATATTGTTGAGTACCTAACCGAGAGAGAACTAAATAATTGATGTGGTGTTCCGTCAATATGCAACCCGTTGCATATTGAGCTCCACTTAATTTGTAGTTTTGGTTGTTGCACTTTGCCATGTCATGCATATTTAAACCGGACATGCATCATACTTGGTTGTGCATCATGCCATGTTTATGTGATGGTTGTTTACCATGTTGTTTGCTTCTTTCCGGTGTTGCTTCTTCAGGTTAGTTCCGTTAACGCCGCGTTTGTGAGGATCCGTTCGACTACGTCCATTTGTCTTCTTCATGGACTCATTCTTCTTCCTTGCGGGATCTCAGGCAAGATGACCATACCCTCGAAATCACTTCTATCTTTGCTTGCTAGATGCTCGCTCTTTTGCTATGCCTATGCTGCGATACCTACCACTTGCTTTATCATGCCTCCCATATTGCCATGTCAAACCTCTAACCCACCTTGTCCTAGCAAACCGTTGTTTGACTATGTTACCGCTTTGCTCAGCCCCTCTTATAGCGTTGTTAGTTGCAGGTGAAGATTGGAGCTTGTTCCATGTTTGGAACATGAATATTTGTTGGGATATCATAATATCTCTTATTTAATTAATGCATCTATATACTTGGTAAAGGGTGGAAGGCTCGGCCTTATGCCCGGTGTTTTGTTCCACTCTTGCCGCCCTAGTTTCTGTCATATCGGTGTTATGTTCCTTGATTTTGCGTTGCTTACACGGTTGGGTTATAATGGGAACCCCTTGACAGTTCGCCTTGAATAAAACTCCTCCAGCAAGGCCCAACATTGGTTTTACCATTCGCCACCTAGCCTTTTCTTTCCCTTGGGTCGGCCGGCTCAAGGGTCATCTTTATTTTACCCCCCCCCCCGGGCCAGTGCTTCTCTAAGTGTTGGTCCAACTGAGCGATGTCCGGGGCTACCAGGGGCAACTCTGGGCTGGCCTACCCGACGTCTTGCTCATCCAGTGTGCCCTGAGAACGAGATATGTGCAGCTCCTATTGGGATTTGTCGGCACATCTGGGTGGCTTTGCTGGTCTTGTTTTACCATTGTCGAAATGTCTTGTAACCGGGATGCCGAGTCTGATCGGATTGCCTTGGGAGAAGGAATATCCTTCGTTGACCATGAGATCTTGTGATGGGCTAAGTTGGGACACCCCTGCAGGGATTTTAACTTTTGAAAGCCGTGCCCGCGGTTATGGGCAGATGGGAATTTGCTAATGTCTAGTTGTAGAAAACTTGACAGCTTAACTTAAGTAAAATGCATCAACCGTGTGTGTAGTCGTGATGGTCTCTTTCTGGCAGAGTCCGGGAAGTGAACACGGCGTTGGAGTTATGCTTGACGTAGGTTGTTCTAGGATCACTTCTTGATCATAGATTCTCGATCGTGCTTTTGCCTTCTCTTCTCGCTCTCATTTGCGTATGTTAGCCACCATATATGCTAGTGCTTGCTGCAGCTCCACCTCATACCTTTTCCCTACCCATAAGCTTAAATAGTCTTGATCGCGAGGGTGTGAGATTGTTGAGTCCCCGTGACTCACAGATTCTTCCAAAACCAGTTTGCAGGTGCCGATGAAACCGTGCAGGTGACGCAACTAAGCTCAAGGAGGAGCTCGATGCAGATCGTGTTCGTTATGTTGTTCCATTTCCAGTTGATCAGTAGTGGAGCCCAGTTTGGACGATCGGGGATCTGTGTAGCATTTGGGGTAGTCTTCTTTTATTTTGGTTCCGTAGTTGGACCTTGATTGTATCTGGATGATGTAATGCTTTATTCATGTATTGTGTGAAGTGGCGATTGTAAGCCAACTATGTATCCCTTTCCTTATTCATTACATGGGTTGTGCGAAGATTACCTCTCTTGCGACATTGCCTTCAATGCGGTTATGCCTCTAAGTCGTGCTTCGACACGTGGGAGATATAGCCGCATCGAGGGTGTTACAAGTTGGTAATCAGAGCCTTCCCCGACCTTAGGAGCCCCCTGCTTGATCAAATCGTTGGCGTTGTTGAATCTAGAAAAATGTTCTGAGTCATTTAGGATTATATATATCGGAGAGTTAGGAATTCTTTTTACTCCCCAGTCCCTTTGTCGCTCTGGTGAGGCATCCTGACGTAGAATTTTGACTCTTCTCTTCTCAAATTTCACTAAAAAAATTAGGATCACACGGGTATCTTGGAATCGTTCCGATGGTTTTGTGACGAGAACATTGTTCTTGGTGCCTCCTGACATTTAGGGGTTGTGGCAGCGTCCCGGGGAGTTGAGCTCCGAGGTGTTGTCGTCACAATTTTATCGTTGCAATTCTGGAATACCTGAGTTTCGCCGACATCGAAAATCTCTTTTATGCAGTTGTTGGTGAGATAACCTCAATGCCACCCAGTACTGGGGCGGGAGTTCGGTAGTATTGCCATAACTTGTATAACGGATGCTTTTCGAAGGTTGAGGTAAACGATTTCCGAAGGTTTCTTGATTATGTGTTGAAGGATGGATACAGCTGGATGTAGGATTTGCTAGTTTTGGGTGAGATATTATGCTTCCCGTGTATCCCCAACACTTGATTGCATAACCGGAAAGTTTTCGGAGTTTATAAGTGGGAATTCAAGTAGCTCTTAGGATATCTTTCCGACAGATGTATGATATGAAATTGGGGTTCGACGTCTAGTGGTCCGCCTATCCACGGTTGGTTTTACAGTGATCTCGTTGTGTCTTAAAGAGTCCTTGGCTATGCTGACTCGGGGACGCTTCGTATGTCATGTGCACTGCCTTGTACATGATGGTGCTGTATGATCGAGCCCATGTAGGCCCCACCACAAAAACTTCGAACGAAATCTCTGTCATATGTTTGTTCCGGCTTATTCTGCAATCCAATCCTTGTTTTTGTTTTCAGTTGTGGTATTCGAGTTGCTTCAATGTCAAATGTTGATTCCATACCTTTCCTAAGTGGTGTTCTCATATTTCTATGTGAATACTAATCCTTCTCGATCATCGAGTTTGTCATACCAATTCTATTTCCAATAGGCGTGCTTCTCTTTGAGATGATCCCACCTTTCTCCCCATCCGTAAGATCAATTATCAGTTCTTCTCAACGGTGTTTGTTGTATCCGTCCCAACTTGGCTTTGTTTTCCCCTCCCTCCCACCCTTTTTCTTCGAGGACTAAGATTTATTAATCAAGTATCCATCTTATTGATGTGAGGCCTCTTCATTCCTTTTCCGTCAATGTTCTTATCCGGCGATTCTCATGAAGATTCTAATGGAGCTTCAAGCTCATCATTCTCGGATTTTTTTCTTCTCCGGTGGATTCAATTCAAGCATTCGGTGTTGATCATATATTTTTCCCCGTTTCAAATGCTTTCCCATGTCGTTGCACCTCTTAATCGTTCATCTCTCTCTATCCATATCCGAAGTGCTGAAGATATCTCGAAGATTCGTGCTTCCACTCTGCTTTCGCTCAAGCTCTTTCGAGGATGTTATCTTATTCAAGTCATTTAACTCAACCGGCACAAATCTTCCTTTTAAATTGTTCAACGGTGTTTCTTTTGAGTGGGCCCTAAACCACAGGTCTTTTCCCAGGATCTTACCTGACTCTTCTTATTTTCCCGGAGCTATCCTCAAATTTCTTTTCCAAGTTTGACGTAAGAATGAATTATCATCAAGCAAATGTCTTTCTCTAAGATCTTTCAAAGTATTTTCATCGTCGGTTCAACCTTTTCTAATTTCCATCCCAAAGTATCTCAACAATTCATGGTGGTGTTTCTCATCGGTATTCTCAACATTTAAAGACCAAAGAAGATTTTTTTTTCTCTCAATCTTGCTATTTTCTCTTCAAGATTCGTGGTGCTAGCTTGATGCCATCCTCTCATAATTATTTTCGATTGTGAGAATTCTTTTCACCCATCCGGAGCATTTCAAGAGTCTTTCAGTTTGATTCTCCGAAGGTCATCATTTCGAGATCATTCATATTCAGCTTTCAGCTCTCGTTCTCCAAATCTTACCAGTGCATCGTTCAAGTGATCTCTAATCAGCTCATGTTCTCTTCGTTCTCTGGTATCTAAATTCTGTTAAGTATCTTCTTTCATTTTCCAATTCTTCCTGGTGTTTCTTTATCTTTTCTTCATTCATTTTCAATTCTTACGGTGGTTTGTTCAAGATTCCTCTTCTTATGTTATCATATCAATTCTTTCGTTCTTTCAAATCCTACCGGTGGATCGTTAAAGACTTTCTCAAGTTTGATTTATATCTCTCTTAATCCTTTCAACCGGAATAAGTAGTATGCCAAATCCGTTGCTTGTCATCAATCTAAATTGGTGAAGGATGCCCATAACGTAATTCTTATTCTTTGTTTCACCCAAGTGATTTAATTTCCTGCTTTCCGGAGTGGTTCATCATATCACGTTCTCGGTTCGAGATGCTTTATCTTTTTTCCCAGAGTTCCAAGCTCTCGCAATTATATCACCATGGAGATTCATCTAAATCATCGCAAGGCTTCACCTTGTGTTTTAAACTTCTCTTTCATTTCGATTGATCATCCTTTTGTTTACTGGAGTTCTTCATGGAGGCTCTACATGATGGTTCATCAAGGAAATAATTCCTTCTCCAAGTGTTCATTGAGATTCTTTTCTAAGGAGCTCAAGCATTTCTTCATCTCGCATTCCGAAGTGCAATCCTTTCTACCGTATCATCGGAGGTGGTATTATGTCATTCTTGATAATTATCTTTCGTGTTTCATGACTCACATGTTGTCAAGAATGAGATATTTTAAATCCATCAATCTCGTCATTGGAGTTATCTTGGGTTATATTTCACCTAAAGCCTTCCCTAAGGATTGTTGCTATTTATGGGGTTCATAAATGACCCGAGTTCTTCATCTATCCTCCCGGTGAAATAAGTTTCTCGTCTTCTTGTTCATATCAATCTAATCTATTGTTTCCATTAGTGGCAGAATTTCACAAATGATTTTGAGATGTTTTCTATAAGCCCACAACAAGCTTACTCTTTTCGTTGTTGGTTTTTTTCCAACAACTCTGTTCGACCCTTCTCCTAAGGATGCCTTTTCAAGCTCTTTTGTGGTAGAAGTTGGCATTTTCTTCTCCATTCCTTTATTTCAAGTATCTATCTTCTATTTCTTCCGTCCGGATGCATTGTGATGTTGCTCTCTTCAACCCTTCTTCTTATTTTTCTTTGTCAGGACCTTTCTCTTTTCATGCTTATGCATTTAACCGGAGTGTTGTGTCCTCTGCTCAAGTTCTTTTCATCTTATCAAGTTGTTTATCACTTGTAAACCGGAGTGCTGTCTGAATTTCTTCTTCCTTGTTCCTCTTTTCTAACGGAGCATTTTCGACTTTGTTCACCTTCGTTGTATTCTTTTCTCGAATTTGTTCGACCTCGCAAGGTTCATTGGTTTCACTCGTTGTCAAAGAAGCAATTAGTTTTACCTCTCCTCTTTCTCTTTCGTTTCTCTCCGGTGCCATTCTAGATCTCGGGACGAGATCCTCTCGTAGTGGTGGAGTGTTGTGACGCCCCGAGACCGATGTGCCAGGTGTCTTCTAGTTATTCGCTGTTGTTTCCATGTCATTTGCTTGCGTGTTGCATTTCATCATGTCATCATGTGCATTGCATCATCATGTTTTCAAAACCTGCATCTGTCCGGGTTCCCCCAGTTCCGTCCGTTGTCCGTTCTGAGCCCAACCTCACTCGGACGCGCCCGCGGCACGTCCGAATTATTATTTTATAAGTGGCCGGAAAATGTTCTCGTATTGGGTTGAAAGTTGGCATGTGGTCTTTTTATAGTGTAGATAGACCGCCTGTCAAGTTTCATTGCATTCGGAGTTCGTTTGATAGCCCAACCTTTAAACTATAGCGGCATTATAGCCGGTCTAACATCGGACGTTTTCGGTCTCCAGAAACAGTCGTCGGGCCTCTCTCTCTTCTCTTCTCTCAGCTCGAGCCCTTCTGCACAGCCCACAAGTTCCAATAGACCTCTCGCATGCGTGTCCGAAATTGTCCCGGACTCGACCCGGACAGTTGTCACCGTTGGATTCGGATCATCCCCAAACATATACAAAACGTCTCTGTTTTGTTATTTGGACTCCCTAACAAATTTATTCTCGACCGCCCGATTACGATCGGACGGACCGAATGCCCCCCTAACCTAATGCAACAACATATAGAAAGCAACCCTAATTTTGAGGAGAGTTGTCCCATCCAACCACTTCTTCCGCCGCCACCCTCTCTCTAAATCCTCCTCGGAGTCCACATCGAGCCAACCACACAACACCAGCCAGATCCAAAAATTTCACCCACTTCCCTCCTGTCTCCTCGCTGGTTGGAGCCTCCGAAGCCGCAGCTCCTGCCCGCGGAGCCCCTCGTCCCCGTGCCCCTGGTTCGCTCGATCCAGAGGAGAGGAGCACGCCATCGTCATGCTCCTCCCTGCTCCCTCGCTCTCATTTGGATCGAGGGGAGGAGCCCCTCGACCTCGACCCTCTGCCCCGCCAAGTCATTGGAGTCCGCCGTGGCGTCCGATTTCCGCCGGATTTGCTCCGTTCCTCGCACGAACCAGCAGGCCGTCCTCACCGCCCTGCCCTTTTTTCTCTCCTTCGCTGAACCTCTCTCTGCCTCCCTGGCCTCTCTTCCTCTCTTGGAGCAGTAGCAGCAGAAGCTTCCGCCGCCGCGCCGTGTTGTCGTTCCTCTGCTTCGTTGCCGTCCAGAAACGCCCCAAGTCCACCACCACCGCCCTGCTTGCCTCCTCTACTTCGGGCCATGTCTAGCACCATGTCGACTCCTGCATCGCCCTAATGTCGCGTCATTAGCCGCCGCTGTCGTGGTCTTCCCCTTCGCCAAGTCCCAGCACCCGCGGCCCTCCGCCTCTCGCCTTCCTGGATCTGCTGCGCCATCGCGTTCCCCGTCGCCGTCGACCTCCATGCCCCGCCACCGGCCTCTGCGTTTTCTGCATCAAGCAGGAGCTCGAACCGCTGCCCTGTTCGTCTCGATTCAACGAGACCGGGCCGGCCCCCTCGTCATCGCGTGGGTCGCTTCCTGCAGCGAGGCCCAGCGCGCCCCTCTCCTCGCCGTTGTGGGCCGAAGCCCATGGGTGAGGCCACACCCCAGCGTTTCCCCTTTTGTTTTTTTACCTGTTGGGCCAGCCTACTAGTTTTGGCCCGAATAGGTTATTTTTTGGCTCTGCATATTTCTGTTTATTCCCTGAGTGTGCAGTTTTTCAGAAAGGTCCCTAAACTTCATGCATATAATAACTTAATAACCGTGCATCGGATTAAAACAAACTTAATATGAAAATTGCTTAGAATTTTGTCTAGTTTAATAATATCCAACTTTCATCTATGTTTAAAATGTTTAAAATGTTCTTTGGTTAAATTTGCTCCTATGCCATGTTAAAATGTTTTAATTCATAACTATTTAACCGTAACTCGGTTTGTAGCAAACTCTATATGTAAATGGGGTGGAAAATGCCTAGTTTAACATGGTGGCACCACTTTGCATGTTTAACAACTCTAAAATTGTGTTCAGGGCAGAACAATACCAAACCTAATATGTGCATATGGGGATTTACCGGAATTGTTGTTCGTTGCTTCCCGCCTCATTTAAACTTGGCTAGATAGGTAGTTTTACTTTGCTTCACCCTCTTGCCATGCTAACCAACATTTAATATTGTTGAGTACCTAACCGAGAGAGAACTAAATAATTGATGTGGTGTTCCGTCAATATGCAACCCGTTGCATATTGAGCTCCACTTAATTTGTAGTTTTGGTTGTTGCACTTTGCCATGTCATGCATATTTAAACCGGACATGCATCATACTTGGTTGTGCATCATGCCATGTTTATGTGATGGTTGTTTACCATGTTGTTTGCTTCTTTCCGGTGTTGCTTCTTCAGGTTAGTTCCGTTAACATCGCGTTTGTGAGGATCCGTTCGACTACGTCCGTTTGTCTTCTTCATGGACTCGTTCTTCTTCCTTGCGGGATCTCAGGCAAGATGACCATACCCTCTAAATCACTTCTATCTTTGCTTGCTAGATGCTCGCTCTTTTGCTATGCCTATGCTGTGATACCTACCACTTGCTTTATCATGCCTCCCATATTGCCATGTCAAACCTCTAACCCACCTTGTCCTAGCAAACTGTTGTTTGGCTATGTTACCGCTTTGCTCAGCCCCTCTTATAGCGTTGTTAGTTGCAGGTGAAGATTGGAGCTTGTTCCATATTTGGAACATGGATATTTGTTGGGATATCTCAATATCTCTTATTTAATCAATGCATCTATATACTTGGTAAAGGGTGGAAGGCTCGGCCTTATGCCTGGTGTTCTGTTCCACTCTTGCCACCCTAGTTTCCGTCATACCGGTGTTATGTTCCTTGATTTTGCGTTCCTTACACGGTTGGGTTATAATGGGAACCCCTTGACAGTTCGCCTTGAATAAAACTCCTCCCACAAGGCCCAACATTAGTTTTACCATTCGCCACCTAGCCTTTTCTTTCCCTTGGGTCGGCCGGCACAAGGGTCATCTTTAT
>NC_057800.1:300133073-300144596 GCF_018294505.1 Triticum aestivum
CCAGGGCTACCAGGGGCAACTCTGGGCTGGCCTACCCAACGTCTTGATCATCCGGTGTGCCCTGAGAACGAGATATGTGCAGCTCCTATCGGGATTTGTCAGCACATCTGGGTGGCTTTGCTGGTCTTGTTTTACCATTGTCGAAATGTCTTGTAACCGGGATGCCGAGTCTGATCGGATTGTCTTTGGAGAAGGAATATCCTTCGTTGACCGTGAGAGCTTGTGATGGGCTAAGTTGGGACACCCCTGTAGGGATTTGAACTTTCGAAAGCCACGCCCGTGGTTATGGGCAGATGGGAATCTGTTAATGTCTGATTGTAGAAAACTTGACAGCTTAACTTAAGTAAAATGCATCAACCGTGTGTGTAGCCATGATGGTCTCTTTCCGGCGGAGTCCAGGAAGTGAACACGGCATTGGAGTTATGCTTGACATAGGTTGTTCTAGGATCACTTCTTGATCATAGATTCTCGATCGTGCTTTTGCCTTCTCTTCTCGCTCTCATTTGTGTATGTTAGCCACCATATATGCTAGTGCTTGCTGCAGCTCCACCTCATACCTTTTCCCTACCCATAAGCTTAAATAGTCTTGATCGCGAGGGTGTGAGATTGCTGAGTCCCTGTGACTCACAGATTCTTCCAAAACCAGTTTGCAGGTGCCGATGAAATCGTGCAGGTGACGCAACCGAGCTCAAGGAGGAGCTCGATGAAGATCGTGTTCGTTATGTTGTTCCGTTTCCAGTTGATCAGTAGTGGAGCCTAGTTGGGATGATCAGGGATCTGTGTAGCATTTGGGGTAGTCTTCTTTTATTTTGGTTTCGTAGTTGGACCTTGATTGTATCTGGATGATGTAATGCTTTATCCATGTATTGTGTGAAGTGGCAATTGTAAGCCAACTATGTATCCCTTTCCTTATTCATTACATGGGTTGTGTGAAGATTACTTCTCTTGCGACATCGCCTTCAATGCGGTTATGCCTCTAAGTCATGCTTCGACATGTGGGAGATATAGCCGCATCGAGGGTGTTACACTAGATTACATAGTAATGATTCTAACACCCATGGAGTCTTGGTGCTGATCATGTTTTGCTCGTGAGAGAGGCTTAGTCAATGGGTCTGCAACATTCAGATCTGTATGTATCTTGCAAATCTCTATGTCTCCCTCCTTGACTTCATCGCGGATGGAATTGAAGCGTCTCTTGATGTGCTTGGTTCTCTTGTGAAATCTGGATTCCTTTGCCAAGGAAATTGCACCAGTATTGTCACAAAAGATTATCATTGGACCCGATGCACTAGGTATGACACCTAAATCGGATATGAACTCCTTCATCCAGACTCCTTCATTTGCTGCTTCCGAAGCAGCTATGTATTCCGCTTCACACGTAGATCCCTCCACGACGCTCTGCTTGGAACTGCACCAACTAACAACTCCAACATTTAATAAAAACATGTATCCGGTTTGTGACTTAGAGTCATCCGGATCAGTTCAAAGCTTGCATCTACGTAACCGTTTATGACGAGCTCTTTGTCACCTCCATATACGAGAAACATATCCTTAGTCCTTTTCAGTTATTTCAGGATATTCTTAACCGCTGTCAAGTGATCCACTGCTGGATTACTTTGATACCTCCCTGCTAAACTGATAGCAAGGCACACATCAGGTCTGGTACACATCATTGCATACATTATATAGCCTATGGCTGAAGCATAGGGAACACCTTTCATTTTCTCTCTATCTTCTGCAGTGGTCGGGCATTGAGTCTGACTCAACTTCACACCTTGTAATACAGCCAAGAACCCTTTCTTTGCCTGATCCATTTTGAACTTCTTCAAAACGTTATCAAGGTATGTGCTTTGTGAAAGTCCAATTAAGCGTCTTGATCTATCTCTATAGATCTTGATGCCCAATATATAAGCAACTTCACCAAGGTTTTTCATTGAAAAATTCTTATTCAAGTATCCTTTTATGCTATTCAGAAATTCAGTATCATTTTCGATCAACAATATGTCATCTACATATAATATCAGAAATGCTACGGAGCTCCCACTCACTTTCTTGTAAATACAGGCTTCTCCAAAAGTCTGTATAAAACCATATGCTTTGATCACACTATCAAAGCGTATATTACAACTCCGAGAGGCTTGCACCAGTCCATAAATGGATCGCTGGAGCTTGCACACTTTGTTAGCACCTTTTGGATCAACAAAACCTTCTGGTTGCATCATATACAATTCTTCTTTAAGATATCCATTAAGGAATGCAGTTTTGACATCCATTTGCCAAATTTCATAATCATAAAATGCGGCAATTGCTAACATGATTCGAACGGACTTAAGCATCGCTACGGGTGAGAAGGTCTCATCATAGTCAACTCCTTGAACTTGTCAAAAACCTTTTGAAACAATTCGAGCTTTGTAGACAGTAATATTACCGTCAGCATCAGTCTTCTTCTTGAAGATCCATTTATTCTCTTTGGTCTGCCATCATCGGGCAAGTCAACCAAAGTCCATACTTTGTTCTCGTACATGGATCCCATCTCAAATTTCATGGCCTCAAGCCATTTTGCGGAATCTGGGCTCATCATCGCTTCCTCATAGTTCGTAGGTTCGTCATGGTCAAGTAACATGACTTCTAGAATAGGATTACCGTACCACTCTGGTGCGGATCTTACTCTAGTTGACCTACGAGGTTCAGTAGTAACTTGATCAGAAGTTTCATGATCATCATCATTAGCTTCCTCACTTACTGGTGTAGGAATCACTGGGACTGATTTCAGTGATGAACTACTTTCCAATAAGGGAGAAGGTACAATTACCTCGTCAAGTTCTACTTTCCTCCCACTCACTTCTTTCGAGAGAAACTCCTTCTCGAGAAAGGATCCATTCTTAGCAACGAATATCTTGCCTTCGGATCTATAATAGAAGGTGTACCCAACAATCTCCTTTGGGTATCCTATGAAGACACATTTCTCCGATTTGGGTTCGAGCTTATCAGGTTGAAGCTTTTTCACATAAGCATCGCAGACCCAAACTTTAAGAAACGACAACTTGGGTTTCTTGCCAAACCACAGTTCATAAGGTGTCATCTCAATGGATTTAGATGGTGCCCTACTTAACGTGAATGCAGCCGTCTCTAAAGCATAACCTCAAAAGGATGGCGGTAAATCAGTGAGAGACATCATAGATCGCACCATATCTAATAAAGTGCGGTTACGATGTTCGGACACACCATTACGTTGTGGTGTTCCAGGTGGCGTGAGTTGTGAAACTATTCCGCATTGTTTCAAATGAAGTCCAAACTCATCACTCAAATATTCACCTCCATGATCAGATTGTAGAAACTTGATTTTCTTGTTACAATGATTTTCCACTTCACTCTGAAATTCTTTGAACTTTTCAAATGTTTCAGACTTATGTTTCATTAAGTAGATATACCCATATCTTCTCAAATCATATGTGAAGGTGAGAAAATAACGATATCCGCCGCGAGCTTAAATGTTCATTGGACCACATACATCAGTATGTATGATTTCCAATAACTCTGTTTCTCGCTCCATTGTTCCGGAGAACGGGGTTTTAGTCATCTTGCCCATGAGGCATGGTTCGCAAGTACCAAGTGATTCCAGAAGTCCATCAGAATGGAGTTTCTTCATGCGCTTTACACCAATATGACCTAAACGACAGTGCCACAAATAAGTTGCACTATCATTATCAACTCTGCATCTTTTGGCTTCAATGCTATGAACATGTGTATCACTACTATCAAGATTTAGTAAAAATAGACCACTCATCAAGGGTGCATGACCATAAAAGATATTACTCATATAAATAGAATAACCATTATTATCTGATTTAAATGAATAACCATCTCGCATCAAACAAGATCCAGATATAATGTTCATGCTCAACGCTAGCACCAAATAACAATTATTTAGGTCTAAAACTAATCCCGAAGGTAGATGTAGAGGTAGCGTGCCAACGGCGATCACATCGACTTTAGAACCATTTCCCACGCACATGACTTAGCTTTCTCTAGGAACGCATTAAAATTCAACGGAACAACAACACGGGCCATCTATCTACAACAACATAGACATGCAAAATACTATCAGGTACTAAGTTCATGATAAATTAAAGTTCAATTAATCAAATTACTTAAGAACTCCCACTTAGATAGTCATCTCTCTAATCATCTAAGTGATCACGTGATCCACATCAACTAAACCATGTCCGATCATCACGTGAGATGGAGTAGTTTTCAATGGTGAACATCACTATGTTGATCATATCTACTATATGATTCACGCTCGACCTTTCGATCTTAGTGTTCTGAGGCCATATCTGCATATGCTAGACTCGTCAAGTTTAACCCGAGTATTCCGCGTGTGCAAAACTAGCTTGCACCCGTTGTATGTGAACGTAGAGCTTATCACACCCGATCATTATGTGGTCTCTGGGCATGACAAACTGTAGCAACGATGCATACTCAGGGAGAACACTTATACCTTGAAATTTAGTGAGAGATCATCTTATAATGCTACCATCGAACTAAGCAAAATAAGATGCATAAAGGATAACATCACATGCAATCAATATAAGTGATATGATATGGCCATCATCATCTTGTGCCTTTGATCTCCATCTCCAAAGCACCGTCATGATCACCATCATCACCGGCTTGACACCTTGATCTCCATCAAAGCATCGTTGTCTTCTCGCCAACTATTGCTTCATGAATATCGCTACCGCTTAGTGATAAAGTAAAGCAATTACATGACGATTGCATTTCATACAATAAAGCGACAACCATATGGATCCTGCCAGTTGCCGATAACTGTGTTACAAAACATGATCATCTCATACAATAAAATTTAGCATCATGCCTTGACCATATCACATCACAACATGCCCTGTAAAAACAAGTTAGACGTCCTCTACTTTGTTGTTGCAAGTTTTACGTGGCTGCTACGGGCTGAGCAAGAATCGTTCTTACGTATGCATCAAAAACCACAACGTGGTATAGTGATTGCTTTTTGATCTTCAGAAAAAACCCTGTTTATTGAATCCGATTCAACTAAAGTTGGAGAAACTGGCACCCACCAGCCACCTGTGTGCGAAGCACGTCGGTAGAACAAGTCTCGCGTAAGCGTACGCGTAATGTCGGTCTGGGCCGCTTCATCCAACAATACCGCTGAATCAAGAATCAACTATTGACGGCAAGCAATATGTATACACCCACGCCCACAACTCCTTTGTGTTCTACTCGTGCATATAACATCTACGGATAAACCTGGCTCTGATGCCACTGTTGGGAACACAATAATTCCAGAAACATTCCTACGCACACGCAAGATTATGGCGATGCATAGCAACGAGAGGGAAGAGTGTTGTCCACGTACCCTCGTAGACCGTAAGCGGAAGCGTTATGACAATGCGGTTTATGTAGTTGTACGTCTTCACGATCGACCAATCCTAGTACCGAAGGTAAGGCACCTCCGCGATCTGCACACGTTTGGCTCGGTGACGTCCCACAAACTCAAGATCCAGTAGAGTGTCGAGGGAGAGCTTCATCAGCACGACAGCGTGATGACGTTGATGATGATGCTACCGGAACAGGGCTTCGCCTAAGCACCGATGCGATATGACCGAGGTGGATTATGATGGAGGGGGGCACCGCACACGGCCAAGAGATCAATGATCAACTTGTGTGTATATGGGGTGCCCCTCTCCCCCGTATATAAAGGAGTGGAGGAGGGGGAGGGGCCGGCCTCCTAGGCGCGCCCCAAGGGGAGTCCTACTCCCACCGGGAGTAGGATTCCCCCCTTCCCTAGTTGGATTAGGAGAGAAGGAAGGGGGAGGAAGGAGGAAGGAAAGGGGGGCTGACCCCCCTCCCAATTCAGATTGGGCTTGGGGGGCGCGCCTCCTCCTTTGCTCCCTTCTCCTCTCTCCCGGTATGGCCCAATAAGGCCCATATACCTCCCGGGGGTTCCGATAACCTCCCGGTACATCGGTAAATGCCCGATCTCACCCGGAACCATTCCGATGTCCAAATATAGTCGTCCAATATATCGATATTTATGTCTCGACCATTTCGAGACTCCTCGTCATGTCCGTGATCATATCCGGGACTCCGAACTACCTTCGATACATCAAACCACATAAACTCATAATACGATCGTCACCGAACGTTAAGCATGTGGACCCACGGGTTTGAGAACTATGTAGACATGACCGAGACACGCCTCCGGACAATAACCAATAGTGGAACCTGGATGCTCATATTGGTTCCTACGTATTCTACGAAGATCATTATCGATCAAACCACATAACGATATATGGTGTTCCCTTTGTCATCGGTATGTTACTTTCCCGACATTTGATCGTCAGTATCTCAATACCTAGTTCAATCTCATTAACGGCAAGTCTCTTTACTCGTTTCGTAATGCTACATCCCGTAACTAACTCATTAGCTACATTGCTTGCAAGGCTTATAGTGATGTACATTACTGAGAGGGTCCAGAGATACCTCTCCGACAATCGGAGTGACAAATCATAATCTCGATCTATGCCAACTCAACAAACACCATCGGAGACACCTGTAGAGCACCTTTATAATCATCCAGTTATGTTGTGACATTTGGTAGCACACAAAGTGTTCCTCCGGTATTCGGAAGTTGCATGATCTCATAGTCATAGGAACATGTATAAGTTATGGAGAAAACAATAGCAATAAACTAAACAATCATCGTGCTAAGCTAATGGATGGGTCAAGTCAATCACATCATTCTCTAATGATGTGATCCCGTTAATCAAATGACAACTCATGTCTATGGTTAGGAAACATAACCATCATTGATTCAATGGGCTAGTCAAGTAGAGGCAAACTAGTGACACTCTGTTTGTCTATGAATTCGCACATGTACTAAGTTTTCAGTTAATACAATTCTAACATGAATAATAAACATTTATCATGATATAAGAAAATATAAATAACAATTTTATTATTGCCTTTAGGGCATATTTCCTTCAATTTGTTATCGAGAGTGGCTCATTTAATTGATCCAGTTTCTAATAACTAAGATAAAAATCTAATTAGACAAACTTTATAGGTATTGATGCAAAACGAGTCTTGGCTATCCCTCTTTCCCAACATGACATGCAAGATTTTGTTGCTTAGAGTTTTATGATATGTTTTTGGTTCAATCAACCTACCATGTGGAATGGGATCATCGACATGGAAGCAAAACTACGACACACTAACGACATGGGACAAACCGCGACTATTCATATCTGGTGTAAGATTTAGAAGCTTTTGTGTCCGGCAAAGGTTACAAAATTTTATTTGGCGCACATTGCATGACACCCTCCCGTGTCGTGTTATGTTATTAATAGACATATGAAAGATCTACCACAAATGTCATTATTGTTTTTTGGGATAGAAGATAAAAAAATGTGTTATTTCTATGCAATGAAGCAAAGCAGGCTTGGAGGGGGATTGGGATGAATGGAATTATTAATCAAGCATGTGATGTTGACCGTGCCAGCGAGGCGGTTATGAAATTCTTACTTCATTTGCCAGCTCAGAATTTATCTATTTTGGGCTTTTAAAATGCCTGGAAAATGATTATCATTAATGTCTGGTATTTGTGGCGGGAAAGGCGTAAACTAATTCATGAGGAAATAGTTTAGAATGTGATGAGGACATCAATACCATTGTTACACCCACAACCCCTGTTGTCATACATACTGGACCAATTACTAGAGCTCGTGCACGCCAATTGAATTAACATGTACTTTTGTTTCTTGGTAACAAAATCTAATGTTCATAAGAATATGATGCTGCCTAAATTGGATATATTTGTGTTGATTACTAGTCTGGTTGGAGATGTGGCCACGGTTTATGTTCATAAGAATACCAGGGGCTGTGGTATTTGTGTTGATTACCTAAATATATTTGTGTTGATTAACAGGGGCTGTGGTATTTTGAAAACAGGGGCTGTGGTAACCAACACAAAAAAAAGATTAAAGGGGTATTTCGAAAATACCTCTATTTAAAATAAAAATACTACCTTATCCCTATCTTCTTTCCACAAACCGTGGCCACATCTCCAACCAGCCGCCCCCTTCTCCTTGCCCCTCACTTCCTCCTCTCTCACGCCCAAGAGCTCCACCCCCTCCCATGGTGTCTCCTCCCTGCCCTCCCCTCTCCTCCCTAGGCCCTCCAAGCTGCACCATATCCTGCACCACCTCGAGGGAAGCCCTCTAATCTGGTTGTGAGGAAGGATAAGAGGAGGAACAGGAAGACCAAGAGGAGAAGAACAAGAGGAGGAGGAGAAGAAGAGGTTGCAAGAGAAAAACAAGGGAGGAGGAGGCCTCCCCAACACTCCCCTCACCAAACGCCTCCAATCCCACCACCAAGTTGAGGTCCTCGCTCTTCTTACCTGCACCATAGCTCTGTTTTGGTGAAGGATTCCGGGTGGTTAAGAAAGGGAGTAGCAGATACAGGATGGATTGAAGCAAAATTGGTTATTGTTGCTGTTTCTGCGCGTCCAGATTCAGAAATCAGCTATTTCGAGTTCCTAGATGGAAAAATCAGAGGAGGAGCATGTGGAATGTTTTGTAGGTGTTGTTCCCATGATCCTTTTGAGTGGTCATTCATTCAATTCGGTTCAGCCGTTTAGCCTTGGCGATAAAAACAAGTTGCTGCGCTGTTTCTGCAAAGCAGTAATTTTCATAGCTTTTGTTCATAGTTTTTCATGATATTGAAGGGTTGATAAATTGGTGTTATACAATGGTATGGCTACGTGGTACCTTGTAGTTCATAGGTCAATTCCATTTACTTGATTCCCATGGGTATTTTTGTTACTATGAACTTCCAAGGATGGCTATTCAATATTTCTGAATCTGAGTACAGCAGAGCAGTATTTGCTGGTTTTGATCTCCATAAGTTCATATTTTGAGGTTGAATAGTTGGAGTTATTTGTAAACAAGTTCCTTACGAATCTGTAGCCATCTTGTTTGTTTATTTTTGATCTTCCTAACTCAAGATATGATTTTTTCCGTGAATGGACAACAAAGGGTTGCTTCCCGGGAATGCGATTAGGCGCATCATTGTGTGTGCTTTACATAGTGTTGAGTATAATGTTTATTAGGAAAGATGAGATAGATTAGGATTTGTTCTGGCTTATCTTGTACTCCAAGTAAATGATTGTACTCTTATATATATACCCACTAGGCTCAAGCAATACAATGAACTATTCCATCAATCCCTCTCTCCCTTCTAACATGGTATCTATCACAAGTTGATCCTAAACCTTAGCTGCCGCCGCTTTCCCACCCGCGCGCCGCCTCGGGGGCGGTCGGCCTCCATGATCTTCGCCGGGGCCGCGTCGCCCGTACCTAGGGTTCGTCCGCCGGCCGTGTTGGCCGGCTACCCTAGAGAGTCTTTTTTCCGATCCTTTGATTCGGATTTTTTCTCTCGCCGGTTGCTTTGATCGGCGTCTCCTTTTTGGTTTTCCAGTCTATGTGATCCGGTTTACGTCGCCCACCACCGTCGTTGATCTCGTGCGCCTCTACTCCAACACCGGCGGTAATCGATCGGTTTCTTCACCGACCCGGCGACCTCATGCTCGTCCGCGCATGCCCGTCAGTTTCCCCGACCCGGCGGCCTTGCGCTACGCCCGCGCGTCGGCCCGTCGGCAGCCCCGATCCGGCGGCATCGCGTCATGCAACGGCCCTTCACCGCCGCCGTTCGCGCGACGACCCGTTCGTCGATCTCCGTCACCGTCCTGCTCCGACCGAGACTCCTGCATCACCCGAACCTGGTGGCCCCGCGCCATGCGGCGGCCAATCATAACCGCCCTGCCGCCCGCCACCGCCGGCTTCATCTCGAACTCCGCCGCCACCACACCTCCACCGAGCGGCGTCCCCGATCTCGCGCGCGATCGGCTTGATCACCCGCTCGCTGCCGCGATCCACCTCATCTACGCCGCGCGACCGATCTGGCCCGTCGGTTACGCATGCCTCCGCAGATCCCGTGAAGATCGTCCACGAGTTCAGCGCGCCTCTCCACCGATCGAGCATCGGGTTGCCGCTGTGTCGCCCTGTCGGGCCGCAGCGCCGCCGCCCCATGGTTCTCCTCGTGGTTGCATCAACTTGTGTGTCGCTGCTGCGTCGCCCCTTCGGGTCGTAGTGTCGCGATACGCGGTCCCCGCCGCCGTCCCGAGGTCGTCCCTGCGGTTGCACCGACTCGCGAACCGCCGTTGTGTCGCCCCTTCGGGCTGCAGCGTCACAGCCCGCGGTCCCCGCCGCCGCCCAGAGGTCTTCCTGCCGTCGCCCCGACCCGCCTGCCGCCGCTGCGTCGCCCCTTCGGGCCAGAGCGCCGCAGCCCGCGGTCTGCTCCGCCGTCACAACGCGTCGACCTCCCGTGGTATGGGCCCCGCCGTCTTCCATGGCGCGGGAACGCCACCGTCCGCGCCGGTCTTCGTCATGCTGTTAGGGTTCTTTGCCTACTTCGAACACCGCCGCCGCACTCCTAACCTCACCGCCGCAGCCGCCGTCAGGCCGTCGCCGCCGCTCTTCTTCGGTCGCCGTCGCCGCTACGCACGTGTTGGGGAACGTAGTAATTTCAAAAAATTTCCTACGCACACGCAAGATCATGATGATGCATAGCAACGAGGGGAGAGTGTGATCTACATACCTTGTAGATCGACAACGGAAGCGTTTGGTTGATTTAGTCGTACGTCTCCACGGCCCGACCGATCAAGCACCGAAACTACGGCACCTCCGAGTTCTAGCACACGTTCAGGTCGATGACGATCCCCGAACTCCGATCCAGCAAAGTGTCGGGGAAGAGTTCCGTCAGCACGACGGCGTGGTGACGATCTTGATGTACTACTGTCGCAGGGCTTCGCCTAAGCACCGCTACAATATTATCGAGGACTATGGTTGTGACGCCCGGATATTTAGCTGCAGTAATTCCCTGCTAATGATGCCACGTCACTTCGATTACTATCGCTAATCTCGTGTTAGTTCGGAACCGATTCAAATTCAAATTTAAAATATAGACAAACATCAAGTCAAAAGTTTTGAAACATTAAAACTAAAATGTTCAAGCTGAGACAGATAAATTCTAAATAATAAAGGTGGAGAAACCACACTTGTATAAAATATGCAAATACTCAAAATGAATAAAATAGTAGCAAAAACAATTAGTTAAATGATTATCAAATAATAAACAATTACAAACGATTTTATATTAGGTTTCAAGATAGTTGTGGTAGAGGCATAGGTATTAATAATATTTTAGGTACAACTTGGGTATTTCATAAAAACATAAATTTAATAAAAAAAGAAGAAATGAAATAAAATAGAAAATAGAAAACAGTAATAACTAAACTAAAATAAAATAGAACCCCCCTCTCCCTGGGCCTCTCGGCCCACCTAGCAGTCAGCCGGCCCACCCCAATACCCCTGGCCTATTTCCCCCGTACCCGACCGAAACCCTAACCCACGGTCGCCCCACTTC
>NC_057800.1:300144612-300144872 GCF_018294505.1 Triticum aestivum
TAAAAAAAAAGAAGAAATGAAATAAAATAGAAAATAGAAAACAGTAATAACTAAACTAAAATAAAATAGAACCCCCTCTCCCTGGGCCTCTCGGCCCACCTAGCAGTCAGCCGGCCCACCCCAATACCCCTGGCCTATTTCCCCCGTACCCGACCGAAACCCTAACCCACGGTCGCCCCACTTCCCCCCCCCACTCCCTCGATCCACCTCTCCCCTCTGCCCCCGATTGGATCTGGGGGGATCGACCAGCCGCCGCCGCC
>NC_057800.1:300145377-300147437 GCF_018294505.1 Triticum aestivum
CGTCTCCGGCTTCCCCGTGTGCTTGCAGCCCCCCCTGTGCACCGGCGCCTCTCGCTCGACGTTGTCGCCCTCGTCCGGCCGCACCTCTGCGGCGACCCTCCGCGCGCCCTGCGCCGGCCTCCGCCGCGGCCCCTCGCTGGCCGCCGCCTGTGCTCGGCCTCCGCGCGGGCGCCATCACGCCCCGGCGCCCGTAAACGTAGCACCCAGCGCCCGCTCCCCCCTGTGCCGGATAAGGCCTTAGGCCACTGACCGAACGGCCCCACGGCCCCAGAACGTTTTAAAAAAAAGAAAAAGAAAAAAAGGAAGGAATTAAAATTAATAATAATAAAATTAATTAATTAATTAATTAATTAAGGAATTAATTAAGTTAATTAATCATAATTAGATTAATCAAATTAACTAATTAGTCTAATTAAACTGTGATTAGTTTAGCTAAAACCTGATTAGCCTAAACAGGGTATGACAGGTGGGCCCCGCTGGACCCACACGTCAGTTTGACCAGTCAACGCCCCTGTTGACTGCTGACGTCATGCTGACGTCATGATGATGCCAGCATGCACTATTCTGGATAATGTTGAGATAAATAATTAAATAAATCCTGAAAATGATTTAAATCTTTTAAAATTAATAGAAAATAAACCGTAGCTCCGATGAAAAAACTTTGTACATGAAAGTTGCTCAGAACGACGAGACGAATCCGGATACGCGGTCCGTTCGTCCGCCACACACCCCTAACCTATCGAACCCGCAACTTTCCCCCTCCGGCTCCTCTGCCCGAAAACGCGAAACACCGGGAATACTTTCCCGGATGTTTCCCCCCTTAACCGGTATCACCTACTACCGCGTTAGGGCACACCGAACACCGCGTATTGCCTTGTTATATTTTGTGATGCTTTGTTTGCTCTGTATTCATTATTTCTTCCCCCTCTTCTCTCCGGTAGACTACGAGACCGACGCTGCGGCTGACCAGTTCGACTACGGAGCTGACGACCCCTCTCTCTTGCCAGAGCAACCAGGCAAGCCCCCCCCCCTTGATCACCAGATATCGCCTATTCTCCTCTATACTGCTTGCATTAGAGTAGTGTAGCATGTTACTGCTTTCGTTAATCCTATTCTGATGCATAGCCTGACATTGTCGCTACATCTGTTGATACCTTACCTGCAATCCTAAATGCTTAGTATAGGATGCTAGTTTATCATCATTGGCCCTACATTCTTGTCAGTCTGCCTTGCTATACTATCGGGCCGTGATCACTTGGGAGGTGATCACGGGTATATACTATACATTCATACATACTATACAGATGGTGACTAAAGTCGGGTCAGCTCATTGAGTACCCGCAAGTGATTCTGACGAGGGGGCTGAAAGGACAGGTGGCTCCGTCCCGGTAGAGGTGGGCCTGGGTTCCCGACGGCCCTCGACTGTTACTTTGTGGCGGAGCGACAGGGCAGGTTGAGACCACCTAGGAGACAGGTGGGCCTGGCCCTGTTCGGCGTTCGCGGACACTTAACATGCTTAACGAGATCTTGGTATTTGATCTGAGTCTGGCTACGAGCCTATACGCACTAACCATCTACGTGGGAGTAGTTATGGGTATCCCGACGTCGTGGTATCAGCCGAAGCACTTCAGACGTCAGCGACGGAGTGGCGCGCGCCGAATTGGACTGGAACGCCACTAGGCTAGGTCTGCTTTCGGCCGCCCACGCAACGTGCAGGTGTGCTCAGGGCGATGGGCCCAGACCCCTGCGCGCTTAGGTTTAGACCGGCGTGCTGACCTCTCTGTTTTGCCTAGGTGGGGCTGCGACGTGTTGATCTTCCGAGGCCGGGCATGACCCAGGAAAGTGTGTCCGGCCAAATGGGATCGAGCGTGTTGGGTTATGTGGTGCACCCCTGCAGGGAAGTTAATCTATTCGAATAGCCGTGATCTTCGGTAACAGGACGACTTGGAGTTGTACCTTGACCTTATGACAACTAGAACCGGTTACTTAATAAAATACACCCTTCCAAGTTCCACAGACAACCCGGTGATCGCTTTTCTACAGGGCGACGAGAGGAGGAT
>NC_057800.1:300149729-300152377 GCF_018294505.1 Triticum aestivum
TAAATGAAGTTTACTAAATCTAACAATAGGATCTCGTTATCACTTTCACCCGGAGAGCCCCTTGTTACTGATGATCGTCTGCTGCACCAGAAGACCCTGAAGATACTCTCCGCTGTTAACCCGAGAACTTGTGTTCATCGCGTTTGCAATTCCCCTTCCACCGCAAACCATTATGGATAACTACTTGCAGTTGTTATTCTTACATTCATCCCCAGTTGGTCTTGTTATTACAAGATAACCTGAAAATCTCGTCGTTGTTTCGATAATCCTTTGAGCTTACTGCCTTGTTGTTCTTTGTCACCTGAATACCCCTACGGTTAATTATTGCACTTATCGAGTATCCGCTCATCCCCAGTTGTTCATGAGTTTCACAAAAGTCTTCAAAATACTATTCGATCTTCCGAAAATCCTCTGGAGCCTTTGGATCTTGAAATTCTTGCTTGCTCGCATTATGGTTAATCCCATAAGTCTCGTAGTCTTATTGACATTCCTTGTCATTATCATTTTGGGTCTATTGGCTCAATATGTTTGCGAATGCGCGCAATCATCACTGATCCTTATAAATTACCTTTTCGGCTGAGCTGCCATTCGTTTAATTGGAATTGGTTCTCGACCAGTCCAATTGTCGTTGATTGTATCCCTAATTCTATTCAGCTTATCCATTCTTGATCAGAGCATTTGCTCCTGATCCCTTGAATTAAAAATCATAATTCCTTTGCTATTTAAACGTTGGATTATTCAGATGTCCTATAAACCAATGCATTTGCATTCCTTCTTCCTCTGATTGGGTATCGATACTCACATCAGCTCCATTGTGGACCACCAGCTCCTTTGTTGGATTGTTATCCGAAAATGTCCTTCACATTTGATCACTTTGTGAGTTCTTCCCCTGATACATAATGCCATTGTTAAGTTGTATCCTCGACTTGGCCAACCATGCTCTGCTTTCGGGCTTGTGTTATTTACTCTTGAAACTTGTGGTATATGTTTCTAAGAAGCCCCTATGGGTTGAACATATGCCTTCTCTAAACCGTGTGAACCCGAAAGTTTTCACGAGTCATACTCTTCTGGTGCTTCACCAGATAAAATTTCAACACTGCAACTTCATCGAACGTGAGAAGTGAATGGAAGATTATGCATTGAGGAAGTGAGAGTCGACCTTGAACTTTGTGTTCATGCCCATGGACGCGATGTATATCCTATCATGGAAGCTTCTTGTAATAATAACTATTTCCTTGATAGCTAACATATGGTATCTGTGAATTGATCCCTTGCAACCGTGGTTCCGACCATGATTGTTCTTCTTTGATTCCATTTCTAGGACAAGTTAAAACAATTGTCTTCTATGGATCGATACACCAGTCCAACCTTTACTTTGATCTTGTGTTGAGTATTACCCCCCTGGTATCTCGAGATTATCATGGTACTGCATAACTTCCTATGAGTTCTTCATCAAGTACTACATACTCACTCATTACCATTTTTCATGGGCTCTGAGTTATTAAACACTCAAAGACACCGATAACTGAACCGAGTCCGCATTACGGTTCAACAACTCTTACTAATATTCTTTACTTACGAGTTTGTACCCGATCATGTCATTCCTAGCCTGATCGGTTATATCATTACCATGCTAAATTTTAACTGTGCTACCTGGTCCTTAATCCCGGAGCACAACTTTTGACAATGAGCTAAGCTTACGTCGATCTTCCTCGTCATATCAGTTCGCCTTGAACAACAATCTTGATTTCAGGTTTGGGTTGTACCTATGGTTCCAATAACCTCTTGCTTCATCATTCTTTTGACTTGATGTGATCGTGGATCGATTACATCTTCATGGAATCTCTCGACAAATGTGTCATGATCACCATCTACATTCTGATGCTCTTCCAGGATGTCAAGTGAATTAATGATGAGAAATACCATCCTTGCCCTCGATGAATTGCATTATCGTCGACCACCTTATTGCCCTCCCACCAACACAAACTTGTTCATGTTTGGTGTTATACCTTGAGTTCCTTGCTATCCAGCAATTGTTCTTATTTACCTTGAAGTATTACCATCCTTTATGTCAAGAATGTTCTGAGATTTGTCCCACCTCTTGAGAATTCTTGAGATAGAAATACTTCTCACCGTCACCATTCTTTCTTGGTCCCCGTGTTAATTCCAACAAGTGAACGGTGTTGTTTGTATTCTTTCCTTCTAGCAACCCTATTGCTTTGAAGTTAATGGTCGGTCGTTCATTCTTAGACTATTAATTATTGAATCATCATTCCGGCATTGGTCGTGCAACCCAGGCCATATTCCCGGTGCACCTCTCATCCAATGTTTAACTGTGTATGTTCTCCTCGAGCATACACCATGTTCTCATTTGATCCGACAAATGTTATCTCCTTGTTCACGTAATTGTGGAAATCCATCTTTTGGAAATCTCGATGAATTGCCGTTGAGTTCACCAGACACCTCCTTGCCCTCTCCTTGGTTTAATGATGAACTATTGCTTCAAGAAACCGCTCCCATAGTTCATTTCTCGAGGATCTTGCAACGTCATTTCGACAATTTGTGTTGCACCTTTTCCCTCTCGGACCCCCCCCCCCGAGTCTGAGGTTTCATGACACCAATTGGATATGAATCTCGGTCAGATATGA
>NC_057800.1:300152387-300153732 GCF_018294505.1 Triticum aestivum
TGCAAGACGGAGGCTGCCAGAAGCGTAGTCTTCGACAGGATTAGCTATCCCCCTCTTATTCTGGCATTCTGCAGTTCAGTCCACCGATATGGCCTCCTTACACATATACCCATGCATATGTAGTGTAGTTCCTTGCATTGCGAGTACTTTGGATGAGTACTCACGGTTGCTTTCTTCCCCCTTTTTTTCCCTTTCCTTTCGTTCTGGTTGTCGCAACCAGATGCTGGAGTCCAGGAGCCAGACGCCACCGTCGACGACGACCCCTACTACACCGGAGGTGCCTACTACTACGTGCTGCCCGCTGACGACGACCTGGAGTAGTTAGGAGGATCCCAGGCAGGAGGCCTGCGCCTCTTTCGATCTGTATCCCAGTTTGTGCTAGCCTTCTTAAGGCAAACTTGTTTAACTTATGTCTGTACTCAGATATTGTTGCTTCCGCTGACTCGTCTATGATCGAGCACTTGTATTCGAGCCCTCGAGGCCCCTGGCTTGTATTATGATGCTTGTATGACTTATTTTATTTGTAGAGTTGTGTTGTGATATCTTCCCGTGAGTCCCTGATCTTGATCGTACACATTTGCGTGCATGATTAGTGTACGATTGAATCGGGGGCGTCATAAGTTGGTATCAGAGCCGACTGCCTGTAGGAATCCCCCTTCCAACTCCTTGGCCGAAGTCGAGTCTAGACTTTACAAAACTTTTACTAACATGGCTGTGCGGCCCATGGGCCCACGTCGCCATTGGGTGGTAGTAGGATCTTTTACTCCTCGACCTTTACTCTGGGACTCTGATCTCTCCTCTATTCGGGTTAAATGAAGTTTACTAAATCTAACAATAGGATCTCGTTATCACTTTCACCCGGAGAGCCCCTTGTTACTGATGATCGTCTGCTGCACCAGAAGACCCTGAAGATACTCTCCGCTGTTAACCCGAGAACTTGTGTTCATCGCGTTTGCAATTCCCCTTCCACCGCAAACCATTATGGATAACTACTTGCAGTTGTTATTCTTACATTCATCCCCAGTTGGTCTTGTTATTACAAGATAACCTGAAAATCTCGTCGTTGTTTCGATAATCCTTTGAGCTTACTGCCTTGTTGTTCTTTGTCACCTGAATACCCCTACGGTTAATTATTGCACTTATCGAGTATCCGCTCATCCCCAGTTGTTCATGAGTTTCACAAAAGTCTTCAAAATACTATTCGATCTTCCGAAAATCCTCTGGAGCCTTTGGATCTTGAAATTCTTGCTTGCTCGCATTATGGTTAATCCCATAAGTCTCGTAGTCTTATTGACATTCCTTGTCATTATCATTTTGGGTCTATTGGCTCAATATGTTTGCGAAT
>NC_057800.1:300153742-300155590 GCF_018294505.1 Triticum aestivum
CCCCCCCCCGGCTGGAGGACCTATCATTATAGATTCCTTTTCAGCAAGGTTATCCATTCATCCATGAGGAAATTGTAAGACTTATTCTACAAGTTATCCCTGATGGATCCTTCGTGTTTCCAAAGTCTGATCTTCACCTGAAGACCATGTCAATGCTATCTCGAAGCATGTCAATGGTACTCCGATTTTCACCAGGAACATTTGAAGCACGATGCTAAATTTTATTTATCACTTATCCTAACACCGTTGTATGGGTAATATCATGAGATTCCTTCCCCCTTACCTAAATGGTTTTCTACTTTATATCTTGTCATGGATATCATGCTCTGCTTGTCATTGGGAAGGATATACCCCTGAAATATGTGTTTAAACACATTTTCCTTTCCATTGTTCTGTTTAATCTGATGATCATATTTTCCTTCCATTGTTGGTTTAACCTTTCTTGTGATCTATATGATCTGAGAAGTAATATTTTCCTGCTTATGTAAACACCTCGGTGTACAACTCTGCCAGTGAGACCCTGTTTCTATTGTTGATGACATTTTGGTAACCGCCGACGGACGAGAACTTTGCCTCTTGGCCCGCCTCGTTTCAACGAGCAGGAAAATGGTTCTCTTTGTCCCTCGCCCTTGGTACCGACATTGTTGCCAACATAAATGGCAATCTACCCTCTGACATACCTTACTATCGTGACCGTGCAAGATGACGGCCCCCTTCCTACTTTCAACCACATGGTGGGCCCATAACCCATAGTTCCACAGGATCGAAACCTGACTCTCCTATGCAACCCTGTTTCTAATGGTTATTCTCCATCTTTGGCTTCGTATTTAATTCATGGGCCACCTTCCTAGTGCCCTATTCTGATACCAGACGCAATACCTTCCCATTGCTCTGAACCCCTGTCACACCTCGTATCAGGCAACAAACGATTGTCTATGCGCTTGGAAACTTCTATTTTGCACCTTCTTACTTGCTCTCGATAATGTCTTAAGTTTGAATTCGAGGGTTACTTCCTGCCACCTTCCCTCACGTTATCGACCGGATAGTCAACCTTGCAGAGGTCCGTC
This sequence comes from Triticum aestivum, assembly GCF_018294505.1. NCBI lineage: Eukaryota > Viridiplantae > Streptophyta > Magnoliopsida > Poales > Poaceae > Triticum > Triticum aestivum. The sequence continues at coordinate 300,154,810 of NC_057800.1, forward strand.
CGCTCGAAACGCCCCCTTTATTCTTTCGTTAGTATGATGAAATTTCCGAAGAAAGGATGATGACTTCATCATGATGACCTGAAGCAGAGTAATGAAGACATCAATGTAATGGATCGATCTCTTCGAGAAGAGCAACCAAGACCGAGAAGATTCGTTAGAGTTTCGTAACCAGATCTCCCCCTTACTCTCCCTCTTAAATCTCGGGACGAGATTTCTTGTAGTGGAGGAGAATTGTGACGCCCGGATATTTAGCTACAGTAATTCCCTGCTAATGATGCCACGTCACTTCGATTACTATCGCTAATCTCGTGTTAGTTCGGAACCGATTCAAATTCAAATTTAAAATATAGACAAACATCAAGTCAAAAGTTTTGAAACATTAAAACTAAAATGTTCAAGCTGAGACAGATAAATTCTAAATAATAAAGGTGGAGAAACCACACTTGTATAAAATATGCAAATACTCAAAATGAATAAAATAGTAGCAAAAACAATTAGTTAAATGATTATCAAATAATAAACAATTACAAACGATTTTATATTAGGTTTCAAGATAGTTGTGGTAGAGGCATAGGTATTAATAATATTTTAGGTACAACTTGGGTATTTCATAAAAACATAAATTTAATAAAAAAAAGAAGAAATGAAATAAAATAGAAAATAGAAAACAGTAATAACTAAACTAAAATAAAATAGAACCCCCCTCTCCCTGGGCCTCTCGGCCCACCTAGCAGTCAGCCGGCCCACCCCAATACCCCTGGCCTATTTCCCCCGTACCCGA
>NC_057800.1:300155600-300175971 GCF_018294505.1 Triticum aestivum
CGTCTCCGGCTTCCCCGTGTGCTTGCAGCCCCCCCTGTGCACCGGCGCCTCTCGCTCGACGTTGTCGCCCTCGTCCGGCCGCACCTCTGCGGCGACCCTCCGCGCGCCCTGCGCCGGCCTCCGCCGCGGCCCCTCGCTGGCCGCCGCCTGTGCTCGGCCTCCGCGCGGGCGCCATCACGCCCCGGCGCCCGTAAACGTAGCACCCAGCGCCCGCTCCCCCCTGTGCCGGATAAGGCCTTAGGCCACTGACCGAACGGCCCCACGGCCCCAGAACGTTTTAAAAAAAAGAAAAAGAAAAAAAGGAAGGAATTAAAATTAATAATAATAAAATTAATTAATTAATTAAGGAATTAATTAAGTTAATTAATCATAATTAGATTAATCAAATTAACTAATTAGTCTAATTAAACTGTGATTAGTTTAGCTAAAACCTGATTAGCCTAAACAGGGTATGACAGGTGGGCCCCGCTGGACCCACACGTCAGTTTGACCAGTCAACGCCCCTGTTGACTGCTGATGTCATGCTGACGTCATGATGATGCCAGCATGCACTATTCTGGATAATGTTGAGATAAATAATTAAATAAATCCTGAAAATGATTTAAATCTTTTAAAATTAATAGAAAATAAACCGTAGCTCCGATGAAAAAACTTTGTACATGAAAGTTGCTCAGAACGACGAGACGAATCCGGATACGCGGTTCGTTCGTCCGCCACACACCCCTAACCTATCGAACCCGCAACTTTCCCCCTCCGGCTCCTTTGCCCGAAAACGCGAAACACCGGGAATACTTTCCCGGATGTTTCCCCCCTTAACCGGTATCACCTACTACCGCGTTAGGGCACACCGAACACCGCGTATTGCCTTGTTATATTTTGTGATGCTTTGTTTGCTCTGTATTCATTATTTCTTCCCCCTCTTCTCTCCGGTAGACTACGAGACCGACGCTGCGGCTGGCCAGTTCGACTACGGAGCTGACGCCCCTCTCTCTTGCCAGAGCAACCAGGCAAGGCCCCCCCCCTTGATCACCAGATATCGCCTATTCTCCTCTATACTGCTTGCATTAGAGTAGTGTAGCATGTTACTGCTTTCGTTAATCCTATTCTGATGCATAGCCTGACATTGTCGCTACATCTGTTGATACCTTACCTGCAATCCTAAATGCTTAGTATAGGATGCTAGTTTATCATCATTGGCCCTACATTCTTGTCAGTCTGCCTTGCTATACTATCGGGCCGTGATCACTTGGGAGGTGATCACGGGTATATACTATACATTCATACATACTATACAGATGGTGACTAAAGTCAGGTCAGCTCATTGAGTACCCGCAAGTGATTCTGACGAGGGGGCTGAAAGGACAGGTGGCTCCATCCCGGTAGAGGTGGGCCTGGGTTCCCGACGGCCCTCGACTGTTACTTTGTGGCGGAGCGACAGGGCAGGTTGAGACCACCTAGGAGACAGGTGGGCCTGGCCCTGTTCGGCGTTCGCGGACACTTAACACGCTTAACGAGATCTTGGTATTTGATCTGAGTCTGGCTACGAGCCTATACGCACTAACCATCTACGTGGGAGTAGTTATGGGTATCCCGACGTCGTGGTATCAGCCGAAGCACTTCAGACGTCAGCGACGGAGCGGCGCGCGCCGAATTGGACTGGAACGCCACTAGGCTAGGTCTGCTTTCGACCGCCCACGCAACGTGCAGGTGTGCTCAGGGCGATGGGCCCAGACCCCTGCGCGCTTAGGTTTAGACCGGCGTGCTGACCTCTCTGTTTTGCCTAGGTGGGGCTGCGACGTGTTGATCTTCCGAGGCCGGGCATGACCCAGGAAAGTGTGTCCGGCCAAATGGGATCGAGCGTGTTGGGTTATGTGGTGCACCCCTGCAGGGAAGTTAATCTATTCGAATAGCCGTGATCTTCGGTAACAGGACGACTTGGAGTTGTACCTTGACCTTATGACAACTAGAACCGGTTACTTAATAAAATACACCCTTCCAAGTTCCACAGACAACCCGGTGATCGCTTTTCTACAGGGCGACGAGAGGAGGATCGCCGGGTAGGTTTATGCTATGCGATGCTTCTTGGAGTTGCTACTTGGAGTTGCTACTTGGAGATGCTACTTGGAGGACTTCAATCTGCTCTCTTCTACATGTTGCAAGACGGAGGCTGCCAGAAGCGTAGTCTTCGACAGGATTAGCTATCCCCCTCTTATTCTGGCATTCTGCAGTTCAGTCCACCGATATGGCCTCCTTACACATATACCCATGCATATGTAGTGTAGTTCCTTGCATTGCGAGTACTTTGGATGAGTACTCACGGTTGCTTTCTTCCCCCTTTTTTTCCCTTTCCTTTCGTTCTGGTTGTCGCAACCAGATGCTGGAGTCCAGGAGCCAGACGCCACCGTCGACGACGACCCCTACTACACCGGAGGTGCCTACTACTACGTGCTGCCCGCTGACGACGACCTGGAGTAGTTAGGAGGATCCCAGGCAGGAGGCCTGCGCCTCTTTCGATCTGTATCCCAGTTTGTGCTAGCCTTCTTAAGGCAAACTTGTTTAACTTATGTCTGTACTCAGATATTGTTGCTTCCGCTGACTCGTCTATGATCGAGCACTTGTATTCGAGCCCTCGAGGCCCCTGGCTTGTATTATGATGCTTGTATGACTTATTTTATTTGTAGAGTTGTGTTGTGATATCTTCCCGTGAGTCCCTGATCTTGATCGTACACATTTGCGTGCATGATTAGTGTACGATTGAATCGGGGGCGTCATAATGGTGGAAGGGGGCGCCGCACAGGGCTAAGAATACGATCACGTGGATCAACTTGTGTGTCTCTGGGGTGCCCCTGCCTTCGTATATAAAGGACTAAAGGGGGGGTGCGGCCGGCCTAGGAGAGGCGCGCCAGGAGAGTCCTACTCCCTCTGGGAGTAGGATTCCCCCCTCCAATCCTAGTTGGAATAGGATTCGCGGAGGGGGGAAAAGAGAGAGGGGGGTCGGCCCCCTCTCCTTGTCCTATTCGGACCAAGGGAGGGGAGGGGCGCGCGGCCCATCTTGGGCTGCCCCTTCTCTTTTCCACTAAGGCCCACTATGGCCCATATAGCTCCTGGGGGGTTCCGGTAACCTCCCGGTACTCCAGTAAAATCTCGATTTCATCCGGAACACTTCCGATATCCAAACATAGGCTTCCAATATATAAATCTTTATGTCTCGACCATTTCGAGACTCCTCGTCATGTCCGTGATCACATCCGGGACTCCGAACAACCTTCGGTACATCAAAATGCATAAACTCATAATATAACTGTCATCGTAACCTTAAGCGTGCGGACCCTACGGGTTCGAGAACAATGTAGACATGACCGAGACATGTCTCTGGTCAATAACCAATAGCGGAACCTGGATGCTCATATTGGCTCCTACATATTCTACGAAGATCTTTATCGGCCAGACCGCATAACAACATACGTTGTTCCCTTTGTCATCGGTATGTTACTTACCCGAGATTCGATCGTCGGTATCTCAATACCTAGTTCAATCTCGTTACCGGCAAGTCTCTTTACTCGTTCTGTAATACATCATCCCGCAACTAACTCATTAGTTGCAATGCTTGCAAGGCTTAAGTGATGTGCATTACCGAGAGGGCCCAGAGATACCTCTCCGACAATCGGAGTGACAAATCCTAATCTCGAAATACGCCAACCCAACATGTACCTTTGGAGACACCTGTAGAGCTCTTTATAATCACCCAGTTACGTTGTGACGTTTGGTAGCACACAAAGTGTTCCTCCGGCAAACGGGAGTTGCATAATCTCATAGTCATAGGAACATGTATAAGTCATGAAGAAAGCAATAGCAACATACTAAACGATCGGGTGCTAAGCTAATGGAATGGGTCATGTCAATCAGATCATTCACTTAATGATGTGATCCCGTTAATCAAATAACAACTCATTGTTCATGGTTAGGAAACATAACCATCTTTGATTAACAAGCTAGTCAAGTAGAGGCACACTAGTGACACTTTGTTTGTCTATGTATTCACACATGTATTATGTTTCCGGTTAATACAATTCTAGCATGAATAATAAACATTTATCATGATATAAGGAAATAAATAATAACTTTATTATTGCCTCTAGAGCATATTTCCTTCAGTCTCCCACTTGCACTAGAGTCAGTAATCTAGATTACACAGTAATGATTCTAACACCCATGGAGCCTTGGTGCTGATCATGTTTTGCTCGTGGAAGAGGCTTAGTCAATGGGTCTGCAACATTCAGATCCGTATGTATCTTGCAAATCTCTATGTCTCCCATCTGGACTAGATCCCGGATGGAATTGAGGCGTCTCTTGATGTGCTTGGTTCTCTTGTGAAATCTGGATTCCTTTGCCAAGGCAATTGCACCAGTATTGTCACAAAAGATTTTCATTGGACCCGATGCACTAGGTATGACACCTAGATCGGATATGAACTCCTTCATCCAGACTCCTTCATTTGCTGCTTCCGAAGCAGCTATGTATTCCGCTTCACACGTAGATCCCGCCACGACGCTTTGTTTAGAACTGCACCAACTGACAGCTCCACCGTTTAATGTAAACACATATCCGGTTTGCGATTTAGAATCGTCCGGATTAGTGTCAAAGTTTGCATCAACGTAACCATTTACGATGAGCTCTTTGTCACCTCCATATACGAGAAACATATCCTTAGTCCTTTTCAGGTACTTTAGGATGTTCTTGACTGCTGTCCAGTGATCCACTCCTGGATTACTTTGGTACCTCCCTGCTAGACTTATAGCAAGGCACACATCAGGTCTGGTACACATCATTGCATACATGATAGAGCCTATGGCTGAAGCATAGGGGACATCTTTCATATTCTCTCTATCTTCTGCAGTGGTCGGGCATTGAGTCTTACTCAACTTCACACCTTGTAACACATGCAAGAACCCTTTCTTTGCTTGATCCATTTTGAACTTCTTCAAAACTTTGTCAAGGTATGTGCTTTGTGAAAGTCCAATTAAGCGTCTTGATCTATCTCTATAGATCTTAATGCCTAATATGTAAGCAGCTTCACCGAGGTCTTCCATTGAAAAACTCTTATTCAAGTATCCCTTTATGCTATCCAGAAATTCTATATCATTCCCAATTAGTAATATGTCATCTACATATAATATCAGAAATGCTATAGAGCTCCCACTCACTTTCTTGTAAATACAGGCTTCTCCAAAAGTATGTATAAAACCAAATGCTTTGATCACACTATCAAAGCGTTTATTCCAACTCCGAGAGGCTTGCACCAGTCCATAAATGGATCGCTGGAGCTTGCACACTTTGTTAGCTCCCTTTGGATTGACAAAACCTTCTGGTTGCATCATATACAACTCTTCTTCCAGAAATCCATTTAGGAATGCAGTTTCGACATCCATCTGCCAAATTTCATAATCATAAAATGCGGCAATTGCTAACATGATTCGGACAGACTTAAGCATCGCTACTGGTGAGAAGGTCTCATCGTAGTCAATCCCTTGAACTTGCCGAAAACCTTTTGCGACAAGTCGAGCTTTGTAGACAGTAATATTACCGTCAGCGTCAGTCTTCTTCTTGAAGATCCATTTATTCTCAATTGCTTGCCGATCATCGGGCAAGTCAACCAAAGTCCATACTTTGTTCTCATACATGGATCCCATCTCAGATTTCATGGCCTCAAGCCATTTTGCGGAATCTGGGCTCACCATCGCTTCTTCATAGTTCGTAGGTCATCATGATCTAGTAGCATGACTTCCAGAACGGGATTACCGTACCACTCTGGCGCGGATCTTACTCTGGTTGATCTACGAGGTTCAGTAGTATCTTGTTCTGAAGTTTCATGATCATCATCATTAGCTTCCTCACTAACTGGTGTAGGTGTCACAGAAACAGTTTTCTGTGATGTACTACTTTCCAATAAGGGAGCAGGTATAGTTACCTCGTCAAGTTCTACTTTCCTCCCACTCACTTCTTTCGAGAGAAACTCCTTCTCCAGAAAGTTTCCGAATTTAGCAACAAAAGTCTTGCCTTCGGATTTGTGATAGAAGGTGTATCCAATAGTCTCCTTTGGATATCCTATGAAGACACATTTCTCCGATTTGGGTTCGAGCTTATCAGGTTGAAGCTTTTTCACATAAGCATCGCAGCCCCAAACTTTCAAAAACGACAACTTTGGTTTCTTTCCAAACCATAGTTCATAAGGCGTTGTCTCAACGGATTTTGATGGTGCTCTATTTAACGTGAATGCGGCCGTCTCTAGAGCGTATCCCCAAAATGATAGCGGTAAATCAGTAAGAGACATCATAGATCGCACCATATCTAGTAAAGTACGATTACGACGTTCGGACACACCATTACGCTGTGGTGTTCCGGGTGGCGTGAGTTGCGAAACTATTCCACAATTTTTCAAATGTACACCAAACTCGTAACTCAAATATTCTCCTCCACGACCAGATCGTAGAAACTTTATTTTCTTGTTACGATGATTTTCAACTTCACTCTGAAATTCTTTGAACTTTTCAAACGTTTAAGACTTATGTTTCATTAAGTAGATATACCCATATCTGCTTAAGTCATCTGTGAAGGTGAGAAAATAACGATATCCGCCACGAGCTTCAATATTCATTGGACCACATACATCTGTATGTATGATTTCCAACAAATCTGTTGCTCTCTCCATAGTACCGGAGAACGGTGTTTTTGTCATCTTGCCCATGAGGCACGGTTCGCAAGTACCAAGTGATTCATAATCAAGTGGTTCCAAAAGTCCATCAGTATGGAGTTTCTTCATGCACTTTACACCGATATGACCTAAACGGCAGTGCCACAAATATGTTGCACTATCATTATCAACTCTGCATCTTTTGGTTTCAACATTATGAATATGTGTGTTACTACTATCGAGATTCAATAAGAATAGACCACTCTTCAAGGGTGCATGACCATAAAAGATATTACTCATATAAATAGAACAACCATTATTCTCTGATTTAAATGAATAACTGTCTCGCATCAAACAAGATCCAGATATAATGTTCATGCTTAACGCTGGCACCAAATAACAATTATTTAGGTCTAATATTAATCTCGAAGGTAGATGTAGAGGTAGCGTGCCGACTGCGATCACATCGACTTTGGAACCGTTTCCCACGCGCATCATCACCTCGTCCTTAGCCAATCTTCACTTAATCCGTAGTCCCTGTTTCGAGTTGCAAATATTAGCAACAGAACCAGTATCAAATACCCAGGTGCTACTGCGAGCATTAGTAAGGTACACATCAATAACATGTATATCACATATACCTTTGTTCACCTTGCCATCCTTCTTATCCGCCAAATACTTGGGGCAGTTCCGCTTCCAGTGACCAGTCTGCTTGCAGTAGAAGCACTCAGTTTCAGGCTTAGGTCCAGGTTTGGGTTTCTTCTCTTGAGTAGCAACTTGCTTGCTGTTCTTTTTGAAGTTTCCTTTCTTCTTCCCTTTGCCCTTTTTCTTGAAACTAGTGGTCTTGTTGACCATCAACACTTGATGCTCCTTCTTAATTTCTACCTCCGCAGCTTTCAGCATCGCGAAGAGCTCGGGAATAGTCTTATTCATCCCTTGCATATTATAGTTCATCACGAAGCTCTTGTAGCTTGGTGGCAGTGATTGGAGAATTCTGTCAATGACGCAATCATCTGGAAGATTAACTCCGAATTGAATCAAGTGATTATTATACCCAGACATTTTGAGTATATGCTCACTAACAGAACTGTTCTCCTCCGTCTTACAACTATAGAACTTATTGGAGACTTCATATCTCTCAATCCGGGCAATTGCTTGAAATATTAACTTCAACTCCTGGAACATCTCATATGCTCTATGACGTTTCAAAACGTCGTTGAAGTCCCAATTCTAAGCCGTAAAGCATGGCACACTGAACTATTGAGTAGTCATCAGCTTTGCTCTGCCAGACGTTCATAACATCCGGCGTTGCTCCAGCAGCAGGCCTGGCACCCAGTGGTGCTTCCAGGACGTAATTCTTCTGTGCAGCAATGAGGATAATCCTCAAGTTACGGACCCAGTCCGTGTAATTGCTACCATCATCTTTCAACTTTGCTTTCTCAAGGAACGCATTAAAATTCAATGGAACAACAGCACGAGCCATCTATCTACAATCAAGCATAAACAAGCAAGATACTTATCAGGTACTAAGTTTCATGATAAATTTAAGTTCAGTTAATTTACTTAAAGAACTCCCACTTAGATAGACATCCCTCTAATCCTCTAAGTGATTACGTGATCCAAATCAACTAAACCATGTCCGATCATCACGTGAGATGGAGTAGTTTCATTGGTGAACATCACTATGTTGATCATATCTACTATATGATTCACGCTTGACCTTTCGGTCTCCGTGTTCCGAGGCCATATCTGTATATGGTTGGCTCGTCAAGTATAACCTGAGTATTCCGCGTGTGCAACTGTTTTGCACCCGTTGTATTTGAACGTAGAGCCTATCACACCCGATCATCACGTGGTGTCTCAGCGCGAAGAACTTTCGCAACGGTGCATACTCAGGGAGAACACTTCTTGATAATTAGTGAGAGATCATCTTATAATGCTACCGTCAATCAAAGCAAGATAAGATGCATAAAAGATAAACATCACATGCAATCAATATAAGTGATATGATATGGCCATCATCATCTTGTGCTTGTGATCTCCATCTCCGAAGCACCGTCGTGATCACCATCGTCACCGGCGTGACACCTTGATCTCCATCGTAGCATCGTTGTCGTCTCGCCAAGCTTGTGCTTCCACGACTATCGCTACCGCTTAGTGATAAAGTAAAGCATTACATCGCGATTGCATTGCATACAATAAAGCGACAACCATATGGCTCCTGCCAGTTGCCGATAACTCGGTTACAAAACATGATCATCTCATACAATAAAATTCAGCATCATGTCTTGACCATATCACATCACAACATGCCCTGCAAAAACAAGTTAGACGTCCTCTACTTTGTTGTTGCAAGTTTTACGTGGCTGCTACGGGCTTAAGCAAGAACTAATCTTACCTACGCATCAAAACCACAACGATAGTTTGTCAAGTTGGTGTTGTTTTAACCTTTGCAAGGATCGGGCGTAGTCACACTTGGTTCAACTAAAGTTGGAGAAACTGTCACCCGCAAGCCACCTCTGTGCAAAGCACGTCGGGAGAACCGGTCTCGCGTAAGCGTACGCATAATGTCGGTCTGGGCCGCTTCGTCCAACAATACCGCCGAACCAAAGTATGACATGCTGGTAAGCAGTATGACTTATATCGCCCACAACTCACTTGTGTTCTACTCGTGCATATAACATCAACATATAAAACCTAGGCTCGGATGCCACTGTTGGGGAACGTAGTAATTTCAAAAAATTTCCTACGCACATGCAAGATCATGATGATGCATAGCAAGGAGGGGAGAGTGTGATCTACATACCTTGTAGTTCGACAACGGAAGCGTTTGGTTGATGTAGTCGTACGTCTCCATGGCCCGACCGATCAAGCACCGAAACTACGGCACCTCCGAGTTCTAGCACACGTTCAGCTCGATGACGATCCCCGGACTCCGATCCGGCAAAGTGTCGGGGAAGAGTTCCGTCAGCACGACGGCGTGGTGACGATCTTGATGTACTACTGTCGCAGGGCTTCGCCTAAGCACCGCTACAATATTATCGAGGACTATGGTGGAAGGGGGCGCCGCACACGGCTAAGAATATGATCACGTGGATCAACTTGTGTGTCTCTGGGGTGCCCCTGCCTCCGTATATAAAGGACTAAAGGGGGGGTGCGGCCGGCCTAGGAGAGGCGCGCCAGGAGAGTCCTACTCCCTCTGGGAGTAGGATTCCCCCCCCAATCCTAGTTGGAATAGGATTCGCGGAGGGGGGAAAAGAGAGAGGGGGGCTGGCCCCCTCTCCTTGTCCTATTCGGACCAAGGGAGGGGAGGGGCGCGTGGCCCATCTTGGGCTGCCCCTTCTCTTTTCCACTAAGGCCCACTATGGCCCATATAGCTCCCGGGGGGTTCCGGTAACCTCCCGGTACTCCGGTAAAATCCCGATTTCACCCGGAACACTTCCGATATCCAAACATAGGCTTCCAATATATAAATCTTTATGTCTCGACCATTTCGAGACTCCTCGTCATGTCCGTGATCACATCTGGGACTCCGAACAACCTTCGGTACATCAAAATGCATAAACTCATAATATAACTGTCATCGTAACCTTAAGCGTGCGGACCCTACGGGTTCGAGAACAATGTAGACATGACCGAGACATGTCTCCGGTCAATAACCAATAGCGGAACCTGGATGCTCATATTGGCTCCTACATATTCTACGAAGATCTTTATCGGTCAGACCGCATAACAACATACGTTGTTCCCTTTGTCATCGGTATGTTACTTACCCGAGATTCGATCGTCGGTATCTCAATACCTAGTTCAATCTCCTTACCGACAAGTCTCTTTACTCGTTCTGTAATACATCATCCCGCAACTAACTCATTAGTTGCAATGCTTGCAAGGCTTAAGTGATGTGCATTACCGAGAGGGCCCAGAGATACCTCTCCGACAATCGGAGTGACAAATCCTAATCTCGAAATATGCCAACCCAACACGTACCTTTGGAGACACCTGTAGAGCTCCTTTATAATCACCCAGTTACGTTGTGACGTTTGGTAGCACACAAAGTGTTCCTCCAGCAAACGAGAGTTGCATAATCTCATAGTCATAGGAACATGTATAAGTCATGAAGAAAGCAATAGCAACATACTAAACGATCGGGTGCTAAGCTAATGGAATGAGTCATGTCAATCAGATCATTCACTTAATGATGTGATCCCGTTAATCAAATAACAACTCATTGTTCATGGTTAGGAAACATAACCATCTTTGATTAACGAGCTAGTCAAGTAGAGGCACACTAGTGACACTTTGTTTGCCTATGTATTCACACATGTATTATGTTTCCGGTTAATACAATTCTAGCATGAATAATAAACATTTATCATGATATAAGGAAATAAATAATAACTTTATTATTGCCTCTAGGGCATATTTCCTTCACCATGTAGCCGCCGCCGCCGCCCGTCCACCCCTTTTGTCTTCGTCCAAGCACCAGCCCGTCGCCAGCGTCGCCGTCATCTACCTCGACCACTTTGTCTACTCCGACCACCGTTGGTGACATCGACCTCGCGCCGATGGACGCCGCAATCGTCGTTGAGTTCTTCTCTACTGGCCCCTTCGACTTCTCCAACATGGCATACAGCTCGTGCAGGTCCCTCATCTACGCATGCCCGGTGCTGGCAACACCGATGCGTGCCTTCATCCACGATGTGTCCCCGGGCCTGGCAAGCCTGGTCGGCGCTTCGTCAACTTCGTCTTCATCCGTCTACGCATGCCCGGTGCTGGCAACACCGGTGCGTGCCTTCGTCCACGATGTGTCCCCGGGCTTGGCAAACCCGCCGCCACGCGTCGTCAACCACATCTTCTTCCCGGCACACCACTACTTCGATACCAGTGCGCCCATGCTAACTCGGCGCCCCCTTGCGCCTGCGGCTCCACGGCGACTTCCTCGACACCGGCCACCCCGACTCGACATCAACCACGGAATTCTTCACACGACTACCTGGACCACGGCTCCACCAGCCACGCTCTCGGCTACATCGACAAACGGCACAAAGGGCTAGCGCCTGCTTGAGCAACCTCGTTGGTTTCCACTCCAGCCATGACTCCGCGATGCGTCCACCGTTACGACTGTGTGTGTGTGTGGGGGGGTGTCCGTCAGCTTGCCTTCGGATTCTTCTCCAGTCTCACCGTCTGCGTTACTACCGTTGTGACTGCGGGGGGATGTTGAGTATAATGTTTATTAGGAAAGACGAGATAGACTAGGATTTGTTCTGGATTGTCTTGTACTCCAAGTAGATGATTGTACTCCTATATATATGCCCACGAGGCTCAAGCAATAGATGGACTATTCTATCAATCCCTCTCTCCCTTCTAACACATAGCTTGTCTGGGTGCGATCTTTAAAATATGTATGTATGTTCTATAGAAGGTTCTAGCACCAATCCGTCGGAGGTAGCCTTGCATCGCATCCCTCGCAACGGTTGAGGCGAGAACACCGGGCAATAAGGGCTACATTTCTCCCTTAATGTTATGTTCATATTCACATTATTCCTTTACATTCATGCAATGGTGAACATACAACTCCCTAGTGTACATTTCAATACACCATACCACTAGTATGTGATAGGGATTGGTTCTTCTTGATAACAAATCCATCATGAGTGAATCTTCCAAGTTCAAGGAGTGGTCCTCGCTTCGCGAGTGTATGGTCCTTCGGGTCCGTCCTCATGTTATGGTCCTCTCACTTGGTGAGGGTTGAAAAGGAGTGAGGTGAGACATCGCCCCTCCTCAGCTTGCCGGCAAAAGCTCAGAGCCTAGTCCTCGATCTTATTTGGCTGCATCATTTCTTCATGTTTTCTCATGCCATTCCAAGCATGGAAGATTCGAGTATAGTATTTACTTGATCAAGCATGGTTCATATTCACGGTATTACTTGTCATTTTATTACATGCTTTGTTGTGTACTTGCTGAGTCTTTGGACTCACCTCTTGTGGACTTTGTTTCAGGTACATCGCCGTGAGGCTTTTCAAGTATTATGAAGGGCGTAGCTCCCATGTGTGTTCACTCACATTTCATACCCCTTCCATCCACCTAGCTGATCATGATAATTCTCATACTTAGTTCATGATTCTTGGTAGCTAGGATCTACTTGTGGTGTATAAACTTTGCTTTGGTTTGTTTCCATGATCACTATGTTTACCTGTCAAAGGTGGGTTGGAGTTGACTAGTCCCCACCTTGCACCATGGTGTGTTGGAACGTATGTTTTCTTTGCTATGTGTAGCATAACGGTTGGTGGCTTCACCACTTTGCTCTACATGGGTTGTAGGAGCTTGTTGGATGCTTCTGCTTGTCATATTATGAATATATGCTCTGTTTATTCAACTGCCTGTCGTGGATGTCCGATGGTACAAAGGAGGTGCTACTGGATTTTTCCACGAGCATTGTGTTTTGGTGGTAACATTCCTTCTTAGACAAGAGGGATGAACACTTGAGTAGGATCAAGCATGGAGATGAATGCGCGTGCGAAGGGGTCTAGAATGGCGTTACTAGTGCATATTTGAGCACTTTAAAGCTCCGTGATGATCGACAAAGACATGGATGAAATATACAAGATGCCCCTTCACAAATTTCGTCCATAACTTATTTTAGGTGCCGTGTCACCTTATTTTTGGGCCAGACTCATGTAATTTCGAAATACTAAAGTATAGGCTGTTTTTAGAGTCCATATGTGTGGGAAAAAACAGAGTTAGGGTTGGTTTCGGACCCCTCCTCCAAGGGGTCACGAAATTCCCCTCTCTTGCTTCATATATACAGCTCTTAGGGCATCTTTAGACTTTGGATTTTGTTTAGATTAAAAGTTTGCCATAGCTGCAACTTCGCGTACTTCGTTTGTGTTCAACGACCAGACCAAGACGTCACATAATCCCACTTGATCAATAAAGCTTTCCTCTTTAATTCACAATAATTCAGATTGCAATTTCAGTTTCTTGCTTGTTATTCGTTTGCTTGCAGGAAATAGACCTTCATGGTCAAGTTGATCGTGCTCCGGCGTGGTCAATAACCTCTCGAAGTTGGTTTAGCGGTTGCTAAGACGCGACGTCCTTGCACGTTCGTAGTCGGATCGTCAAAGTCTACTGCACCAAAAACGATAGCCACCATCTCATTGAAAGATGGGACACTTTTCCTCTATTAGAATGTTTATCAGATTTCTATGGGGATTCACGCTATTATGAATAATTTTGTTACCGCTTCTTGTCCAAATGCGTCCATGAAGAAAGGGGGTTGAAGTAGGCCACATTTGGTTTTTGTCAAATTAAATGTGATGCATGTTTTGATCATGATCCGCTTAAGGCACAACTGGGGCGGTCTTGTGAGACGATAAATGCAAATTCATTGTTTGGACATGGAAAGATTAACCGATGTGCGAATGTTCTTATGGTTGAAGTTTGGCTCTTAGATTCGGTTTTTCTCCGGTACAAATGGTGGGATGCAATCGTCTTGTTATTAACTCTGACAATTTGAAGATATTTGATAGTAAAGAATTGAGAACGTTCATCAGGTATTATTTATTTTTGTAAATTCGAGCATCATAATAGGTATTTCCTCCATCTCAAATAAGTGACTCAATCAAATAAGTGACTCAATTTTATACTGACTTTATAGCAAGGTCATCAACAATGTAACTGTTATTTTGAATGAATAAATTCTCCACTTCTGTTTTTTTAAACGCACCGGTGCTGCAAGCATGAAGCCATAAAAATGGACAAAACAAAGGGTCTGTCTAGGACACATCTAAATGTGACATAGTTATGTCACATCTAAGCTGATTTTCACTCTGTTTGTGGTCTATTTTTTTATCCTAGTTTTTTTTGTTTCTTATTAATGCATTATATATTTGTGGGAGGTTAGATGTGACATCCTTAGAAAACATCTAGATGTGAATTAGACAAACTGCAAAACAAAACCGCGTCTCCCGGCTTCCCCACCGTTCCGCGTGCACTGTCAGTCTCGCCTCGATCCGATCGGCAGGAAAGGGAATGTCGTCGTCGTCGGCGGCGGCGGAACAGCATCGCCACCATGCCGTAGGCGGCCGCGAGCTAGTGCCGCTCGCGGCTCTCATAAAGGAGGAGTCCCGCACCGAGCGGCACGCCGTCACTCGGAGCAGGATCTGCGCGCGTGAGGATGGAGGAGTAGGAGGGGAAGTTGGGGAGGCGGAGACGCGGCGGCCACTGCTACGGTATGGGTGCGCCGCGCAGTCCAAGAAGGGGGAGGACTTCTTCCTGCTCAGGACCGACTGCGCGCGCCCCTCTACTTCCTCGTCCTCTTCCACCACCTCGCATCCCCCCACCTTCGCGGTTTTCGCCGTAAGTCGCGTGCCCTTGTGCTTGCTGAAAGGTTGCTGTGCGGTCTCTAGATGCGGTGGTGGTTGTGCCGCGCGCGTGGTTTCGCTACCGTGTACACTTGATCCGTAGCTGGGGTTTGAGCCCGGGAGTAGCTAAATAGTTAGGTAGTGAGCTTTGGTTCGCTGTTTGAACTTTGAAGCTACTGCATGTGCATCGGCAGCTTGTATTTTGCCATCTCCCATCTGAGGTCGGTGATTGGTGAATTCATGTGCTCAGCTATATATATTCTGATTTGTTGTAGTCATTTGCAGCCTTGTTTTTGGTAGGACCTAGGGGTGGCAGTTTATGCTTGAAAATCATATGTAAGCCATAGCTGCATACACGTGTGCGCTATAAAGTAGAATGCTCTGGTTGAGGGTGGACTAGTCTATTCGATAATTGGATGTTCCATTGCCAGCAGGTTCTTGACGGGCATAACGGCGACGCCGCTGCAATATATACAAGGGACAATCTGCTCAACCATGTCCTGAGCGCGATGCCACAGGGTCTTTCGCGGGAGGAGTGGTTGCATTCTCTGCCCCGTGCGCTTGTCGCGGGATTCGTCAAGACCGACAAGGAATTCCAAACCAAAGGCATGGTTCTGTCACTTGTATTTGGCGTTTTGCTGCAGCACCATAAGTTACGATGAATGTTGATGAATTTCCTTTTGCCGCCATGTACCAGGCCAAACTTCGGGCACAACTGCCACATTTGCGATAATCGATGGCTGGACTATCACTGTTGCTTCAGTTGGCGATTCTCGCTGTATTTTGGATGCTCAGGGTGGGGCTGTTTCTTTGCTTACAGTTGATCACCGACTAGAAGAAAATGTCGAGGAGTGAGTACCAGCTGCTTACCAAGAATGTGCATTACTATGTTGTTTTATTTGGAGGGTTTTGCTAGTCAGCAAACATTCCCCCCCTGCAAAGAAATATAAACTGGTAAAAATAGAGTAGCATGATTGGTGTTTTCCTTTCTTGTATGTATTATGTATTGGATGACTAATTTTTGTTGGTGCCTCTTTGATTCCTTGACACTTTATTGTGTCCTGCGGGATTTAAAATGTTTCATGTGAAAGTCCAGCAAATTCTCGTTGAACCTTTGAATGTTCATGACACCTCTTTGATTCTCACGGAGTAGGGATAACATAGAAAAATGTGGAGATACTATCAATAGATTAGCATTTACTCGACTGGTTATCTGAGTGCAGTGATGGAAGGGGTGGGGAGGGAAAAAGTTAATTAATTGCAATCTTGGTTTCAATGTTAGCCCTGTATTGTGAAATTTCAAGTAATATCATTGCCTTGTATTCTTTTTTTTGTTAATGCCCACTTCACCTAACCATCGAATAAAATGGTGGCAGGAGGGAGCGTGTCACAGCGAGTGGAGGTGAAGTTGGAAGGCTTAGTGTGGTTGGTGGAGCAGAGGTTTGCTCTCAGTTACTACCTCTTTCTGTTAATGAAGGGCATTTAATATGTTTGCTTTTGGTGCTGTTTAAGATAGATCTGTATCCTATACGTATTGGTTAACTTTGGAAGGATGAGCAAACATGCTAAGAATTTGTGTTGGCTCGTCTTTAGATTGGTCCACTGCGATGCTGGCCAGGAGGTTTGTGCCTATCCAGATCCATTGGAGACATAGATGTTGGTGAATTTATCGTACCTGTTCCTTATGTCAAGCAAGTGAAGGTACTTCTATGACATATCATGAATTGCTCCAACTTCTCCTCTTCAGAATATTTTAATTCTATATATATAACCCATAACTTGATGTAAAAATTCCATGCCTATACTTATATGCCATTGCTAGCCGGGAATGCTTTCTGCTTGATGTGTTGTTCATTTTCCATAGTTGTCAAATACTGGTGGGAGGCTTATTATTGCTTCAGACGGCATTTGGGATGCATTGTCTTCAGATGCAGCTGCAAAGTGTTGCAGAGGGTTGCCTGCTGAACTCGCTGCCAAGCAAATAGTTAAGGTAAAACATTTAGCGTGACTTCATAGTTTGCAAGGTGTTGTGTTACCATTGGTGATGCTTCTAATGGTCACAGATTATTTTTCTTGCATAACCAGACATGCTCTTCTGATCAATTAAATGTGTGAAATAATTATTTAGGAGGCACTCAAGACAAGGGGCCTAAAAGATGACACGACATGTGTCGTTGTTGACATAATCCCACCTGATCAAACGATACGCCCTCTATCTCCACCGAAAAAGATGAATAAGTTGAAGTCCCTGATTTTTAGGAAAAAAGCAAAGGACCAGCCCAATAAATTGACTAAGCAGCTTTCTTCAGTGGGTATGGTTGAAGAGATATTTGAAGAAGGTTCAGCGATACTATCAGAGAGGTTAGTTGTACTCTTGCTCATATTTGTTTCACTGTCTTTAATATGAAGTTGATATGTGTATTTTCAGTACTTCCATGCTGAAGGCTGTAAGAATGAGATTTGTTTTGAACCATGAAAAACACACACAAATTTTGGTCAATCTGAGTCCTAAACACAAATCTAGCATGGTAACCACCAACCAGCCACACTGTATTCCCATGGCCAAATTTTACTGGCTGGATCACTGGCTACTCCAATTTCTTTTCCTGAGTAAACGTAAAGCTTGCGCCTCGATGCATATGTGGTTTGGGCGTGTGACTGTTCACATTGTGCATCATGAAGCCTCTTTAGAGCCTCTGCAATATCTTTGTCAGATGTAATCAGACTTCTGAATTGGACTTGCAAGATTTGTAGAACCAGTAGCTGGTGGGCATAAAAATCCGAGAAACAAACACCGGACTAAAATTGAATTCATATTTTTTCCCCATTGAGAGCTGAAAATTTAGGTTCCAGTATTGACCAACCGAATTAGTCCTCGCTTAGACAACCCCGTAAACATGTTCACCTTTATGAAGTTACGCTTGTCAAATACAGCGCACCAATAAAACCAGTGAAATTAGACTTACTCGGGCTGAGCCAGAATACGGCCATCCAAGTGGGCCTTTAATATAGGTAATTTTGGTTTTTAGCCTCTGTTAACCGAAAAAACTGAATAAACCTGTACGCAAGGATAATCCATTGAATTCGTATGCTTAATCTGAATGCCCCAACTGCCCAAGACCTGCTTTCCCAATCCCACACTAGCCTTTACTTCCTGCATTGCCGAACAGCAGCACGCCCAATCTTTCTAGTACTTAAACGTGCTGGTGCCTGCATGTGTAATGTTAGTTACACGCTAGCAGTAGGAGCGTTGTTCCCTGCTCTTCGCCTGCTGCTGCAGTGCTCCGCAGGAACCTGCTTGTTTGTTGGCTGTTGCACTACTTTTTGTAAGACTGAAGTGTTGAAGTCTGTTTGTCAACGTCGGAGAGCTTTATGTTTATGCTCATGGGTGGATAAACTATGTCACGCTGAACATTACTGTTTGTGGTGTTATGCTGTCATAATTTTGTTAAATCTCTGTCAAAATGGTTGAAATTGCCTCCTGTGCATGTACATCCAAATTGGTGTTAATCGAAAACCAAACAAACCTGACAGTTAACTGAATTCTTAGTTTCCGGAATTTGAATGTAAATTCCGGTTTCCCCTTTTCACGAACCGAACTTGGTAAAAAACTGATTTTTGGTTTAAACTGAAGGCCCACATGTAAACAAGCATGTTATTTCTTTCCATTGTTCAGATTGTGTTTTTGTTTTTGCCATATGTGGTTAAATCTATTGAATGTTAGAAGTTTGTCCTGAACAATTCGATTATGCCTGAGCTTGCTTTACATAGTAATCATGATTTTACCCAAAGGACCATTCTGATCATTAACCTGCTAGTAGCCCTATTTTTAATTAGCAAATTACACATCAAATTACTGTAATCATATGTTCTCTTTACTACTTAAAAAAAGACATAGCATTCAGTGTTTCACTCCTCCTGCATTTCACTCGATGGCTTTTACTTCTCTCCCTTCGTCCGCCCCCCTCTACAGAGGTTTTAATTCCCTATCCCACCCGGTTTTCTGCTTGAAAACTGCCCCACCACCCATGAAAACCACCCCATAGCAGACCTGGCAAGAAATATTTGCCCTAGACGCACGATTGCCCCCATGCTCCATCGTTACCTGACTGCGGCAGGGAGACGGACCTCGCCCTCGTCGCTTGTCCGCCATGCCTTGGTCTTCGCCGGCGGTGCACCACGAACCTTCTCATCAGCGATTGGATTAGCACCTACAGACCGATGTGCCGTATCAGTCACATCGCTGGCAGGTCGAGCACCATGGTGGAGTGGAGCACGGTGAGCCCAGCAACGCTAGGAATGCTGTGGTGTTGCAGTAGAAGAAGGCATATCACCAGTGTAGGATCACTCACGGTGAGCCCAGCAACGCTAGGAATGCTGTGGTGTTGCAGTAGAAGAAGGCATATCACCAGTGTAGGATCACCTGACGAAGGTGGCGCTGATAACCAGTGTAGCCAGCAGCACCAGGTCCTTGCGCAAACTTCCCCATGAACATGTACTCTTCTGACGTCATTTCTGTGGGCTCAGTTCCTGGGAGCATACACGTCACATACATACATGCTAGAAATTTTATTTATCGGCTTCAGCTCTTGATAGAATACACAGCAGGTATGTACGTGCTAAGAATTTTGGTGGGTAATCAATCTTAGCATTTGTTAGGAGATTATAAATGACACAATAACTGATTTTTATCTATCCTGTGAACATTTGAATTGGCATCGATCAACTGCAAGTGCAAGCAGGCTCACACAACTTGTAATTAAATGCACGTCACTCCTGACCTATTTGAACCAGAAAATGTCATGAACATAAAACAGTAGTAACTTGACAGTATAATATGGTAAACTATTGTTACAATTTCTGTTGTAACAAATTGAAGTTTCTGTTAGCAGGGCGAACTTCAGTTCATTTGAACCAGAAAATGTCATGAACATGAAAGCAGTAGTGACTTGAAAGTACAATAAGCTAAACTGTTGCTGTAACAAGTTGAAGTTTCTGTTAGCAGGACCAACTTCAGCTCAGGTGTCAGAAAAAACTTTAGTTCCGGATTTAGGAACAATCAGTCAGCTTAACTCAAGCTAATTTGCACATTGAATTACAAATGTAATCAAAGAGAGGTAGGGATGGAGGGTGCTGGCTGACGTCGCTCGGGGGCTCGAACAGGAACTTGTGGCTGATGTGGATGGAGATGGACCGAGTTGGCGAACAGCGCTTGATGGCTGGACACTGGCGATGGGAGGTGAGGTGGGGTTGGCTTTGGATTCGGCATCTTGGACACTACACTGCCACACTGGTGATGGTAGAGAGAGAGAGAGAG